>NC_084732.1:93718375-93730875 GCF_033978785.1 Entelurus aequoreus
AGAAACAATTATTCTAACACATTTCTTCTTATTATTATTCTCTATTAATATTATTATTCCGCCAACTTAAACCTTTTTTAAGGTCTTTAGCACACTCATAAATGTATATCTTGCCAGAAATTTCCTCACACCGAAAAGAACATTCCAGTAAGACGACAGCTCGTCGGCCATTTTAGTTTTCAGGGCTGATGTCTCATTTTTTTATTTATTTCATTGGGCCAATAAAAACGAAAAAAATTAGCTGAAGAATTACCAGATGAGAGTAAGCTAATGTTTATAATACTGTAATTTTTTTTTTTTTTTTTTTTAGCTCAAATTACTTACTGAAAATTTACTTAAACCTTTTTTAAGGTCTTTAGCACACTCATAAACGTATATCTTGCCAGAAATTTCCTCACACAGAAAAGAACATTCCAGTAAGACGACAGCTCGTTGGCCATTTTGGTTTTCAGGGCTGATGTCTCTTTTTTAATTTTTATTTCATTGGGCCAATAAAAACGAAAAAAATTAGCTGAAGAATTACCAGATGAGAGTAAGCTAATGTTTATAATACTGTAATTTTTTAATTTTTTTTTAGCTCAAATTACTTACTGAAAATTTACTTAAACCTTTTTTAAGGTGTTTAGCACACTCATAAACGTATATCTTGCCAGAAATGTCCTCACACAGAAAAGAACATTCCAGTAAGACGACAGCTCGTCGGCCATTTTGGTTTTCAGGGCTGATGTCTCATTTTTTTTAATTTCATTGGGCCACTAAAAACGAAAAAAATTAGCTGAAGAATTACCAGATGAGAGTAAGCTAATGTTTATAATACTGTAATTTTTTTTTTTTTTTTTAGCTCAAATTACTTACTGAAAATTTACTTAAACCTTTTTTAAGGTCTTTAGCACACTCATAAACGTATATCTTGCCAGAAATTTCCTCACACCGAAAAGAACATTCCAGTAAGACGACAGCTCGTTGGCCATTTTGGTTTTCAGGGCTGATGTCTCATTTTTTTTTTATTTCATTGGGCCAATAAAAAACGAAAAAAATTAGCTGAAGAATTACCAGATGAGAGTAAGTTAATGTTTATAATACTGTAATTTTTTTTTTTTTTTTAGCTCAAATTACTTACTGAAAATTTACTTAAACCTTTTTTAAGGTCTTTAGCACACTCATAAACGTATATCTTGCCAGAAATTTCCTCACACAGAAAAGACCATTCCAGTAAGACGACAGCTCGTTGGCCATTTTGGTTTTCAGGGCTGATGTCTCATTTTTTTATTTTATTTCATTGGGCCAATAAAAACGAAAAAAATTAGCTGAAGAATTACCAGATGAGAGTAAGCTAATGTTTATAATACTGTAATTTTTTTAGCTCAAATTACTTACTGAAAATTTACTTAAACCTTTTTTAAGGTCTTTAGCACACTCATAAACGTATATCTTGCCAGAAATTTCCTCACACAGAAAAGAACATTCCAGTAAGACGACAGCTCGTTGGCCATTTTGGTTTTCAGGGCTGATGTCTCATTTTTTTATTTTATTTCATTGGGCCAATAAAAACGAAAAAAATTAGCTGAAGAATTACCAGATGAGAGTAAGCTAATGTTTATAATACTGTAATTTTTTATTTTTTTTTTAGCTCAAATTACTTACTGAAAATTTACTTAAACCTTTTTTAAGGTCTTTAGCACACTCATAAACGTATATCTTGCCAGAAATTTCCTCACACAGAAAAGAACATTCCAGTAAGACGACAGCTCGTTGGCCATTTTGGTTTTCAGGACTGATGTCTCTTTTTTTTTTTTATTTCATTGGGCCAAAAAAAACGAAAAAAATTAACTGAAGAATTACCAGATGAGAGTAAGCTAATGTTTATAATACTGTAATTTTTTTTTTTTTTTAGCTCAAATTACTTACTGAAAATTTACTTAAACCTTTTTCAAGGTCTTTAGCACACTCATGAACGTATATCTTGCCAGAAAATTCCTCACACCGAAAAGAACATTCCAGTAAGACGACAGCTCGTCGGCCATTTTGGTTTTCAGGGCTGATGTCTCTTTTTTTTTTTATTTCATTGGGCCAAAAAAACCGAAAAAAATTAGCTGAAGAATTACCAGATGAGAGTAAGCTAATGTTTATAATACTGTAATTTTTTTTTTTTTTTAGCTCAAATTACTTACTGAAAATTTACTTAAACCTTTTTTAAGGTCTTTAGCACACTCATAAACGTATATCTTGCCAGAAATTTCCTCACACCGAAAAGAACATTCCAGTAAGACGACAGCTCGTCGGCCATTTTGGTTTTCAGGGCTGATGTCTCATTTTTTTTTAAATTTCATTGGGCCAATAAAAACGAAAAAAATTAGCTGAAGAATTACCAGATGAGAGTAAGCTAATGTTTATAATACTGTAATTTTTTTAATTTTTTTTTTTAGCTCAAATTACTTACTGAAAATTTACTTAAACCTTTTTTAAGGTCTTTAGCACACTCATAAACGTATATCTTGCCAGAAATTTCCTCACACAGAAAAGAACATTCCAGTAAGACGACAGCTCGTCGGCCATTTTGGTTTTCAGGGCTGATGTCTCATTTTTTAAATTTTATTTCATTGGGCCACTAAAAACGAAAAAAATTAGCTGAAGAATTACCAGATGAGAGTAAGCTAATGTTTATAATACTGTAATTTTTTATTTTTTTTTAGCTCAAATTACTTACTGAAAATTTACTTAAACCTTTTTTAAGGTCTTTAGCACACTCATAAACGTATATCTTGCCAGAAATGTCCTCACACAGAAAAGAACATTCCAGTAAGACGACAGCTCGTCGGCCATTTTGGTTTTCAGGGCTGATGTCTCATTTTTTATTTTTATTTCATTGGGCCAATAAAAACGAAAAAAATTAGCTGAAGAATTACCAGATGAGAGTAAGCTAATGTTTATAATACTGTAATTTTTTTAATTTTTTTTTTAGCTCAAATTACTTACTGAAAATTTACTTAAACCTTTTTTAAGGTCTTTAGCACACTCATAAACGTATATCTTGCCAGAAATGTCCTCACACAGAAAAGAACATTCCAGTAAGACGACAGCTCGTCGGCCATTTTGGTTTTCAGGGCTGATGTCTCTTTTTTTTTTTTTATTTCATTGGGCCAATAAAAAAGAAAAAAATTAGCTGAAGAATTACCAGATGAGAGTAAGCTAATGTTTATAATACTGTAATTTTTTTTTTTTTTTTTAGCTCAAATTACTTACTGAAAATTTACTTAAACCTTTTTTAAGGTCTTTAGCACACTCATAAACGTATATCTTGCCAGAAATGTCCTCACACAGAAAAGAACATTCCAGTAAGACGACAGCTCGTTGGCCATTTTGGTTTTCAGGGCTGATGTCTCATTTTTTTTAATTTTATTTCATTGGGCCAATAAAAACGAAAAAAATTAGCTGAAGAATTACCAGATGAGAGTAAGCTAATGTTTATAATACTGTAATTTTTTTTATTTTTTTTTTAGCTCAAATTACTTACTGAAAATTTACTTAAACCTTTTTTAAGGTCTTTAGCACACTCATAAACGTATATCTTGCCAGAAATTTCCTCACACAGAAAAGAACATTCCAGTAAGACGACAGCTCGTTGGCCATTTTGGTTTTCAGGGCTGATGTCTCTTTTTTTATTTTTATTTCATTGGGCCAATAAAAACGAAAAAAATTAGCTGAAGAATTACCAGATGAGAGTAAGCTAATGTTTATAATACTGTAATTTTTTAATTTTTTTTTAGCTCAAATTACTTACTGAAAATTTACTTAAACCTTTTTTAAGGTGTTTAGCACACTCATAAACGTATATCTTGCCAGAAATGTCCTCACACAGAAAAGAACATTCCAGTAAGACGACAGCTCGTCGGCCATTTTGGTTTTCAGGGCTGATGTCTCATTTTTTTTAATTTCATTGGGCCACTAAAAACGAAAAAAATTAGCTGAAGAATTACCAGATGAGAGTAAGCTAATGTTTATAATACTGTAATTTTTTTTTTTTTTTTTAGCTCAAATTACTTACTGAAAATTTACTTAAACCTTTTTTAAGGTCTTTAGCACACTCATAAACGTATATCTTGCCAGAAATTTCCTCACACCGAAAAGAACATTCCAGTAAGACGACAGCTCGTTGGCCATTTTGGTTTTCAGGGCTGATGTCTCATTTTTTTTTTATTTCATTGGGCCAATAAAAACGAAAAAAATTAGCTGAAGAATTACCAGATGAGAGTAAGTTAATGTTTATAATACTGTAATTTTTTTTTTTTTTTTAGCTCAAATTACTTACTGAAAATTTACTTAAACCTTTTTTAAGGTCTTTAGCACACTCATAAACGTATATCTTGCCAGAAATTTCCTCACACAGAAAAGAACATTCCAGTAAGACGACAGCTCGTCGGCCATTTTGGTTTTCAGGGCTGATGTCTCATTTTTTAAATTTTATTTCATTGGGCCACTAAAAACGAAAAAAATTAGCTGAAGAATTACCAGATGAGAGTAAGCTAATGTTTATAATACTGTAATTTTTTATTTTTTTTTAGCTCAAATTACTTACTGAAAATTTACTTAAACCTTTTTTAAGGTCTTTAGCACACTCATAAACGTATATCTTGCCAGAAATGTCCTCACACAGAAAAGAACATTCCAGTAAGACGACAGCTCGTCGGCCATTTTGGTTTTCAGGGCTGATGTCTCATTTTTTATTTTTATTTCATTGGGCCAATAAAAACGAAAAAAATTAGCTGAAGAATTACCAGATGAGAGTAAGCTAATGTTTATAATACTGTAATTTTTTTAATTTTTTTTTTTAGCTCAAATTACTTACTGAAAATTTACTTAAACCTTTTTTAAGGTCTTTAGCACACTCATAAACGTATATCTTGCCAGAAATGTCCTCACACAGAAAAGAACATTCCAGTAAGACGACAGCTCGTTGGCCATTTTGGTTTTCAGGGCTGATGTCTCTTGTTTTTTTTTAATTTCATTGGGCCAATAAAAACGAAAAAAATTAGCTGAAGAATTACCAGATGAGAGTAAGCTAATGTTTATAATACTGTAATTTTTTTTATTTTTTTTTAGCTCAAATTACTTACTGAAAATTTACTTAAACCTTTTTTAAGGTGTTTAGCACACTCATAAACGTATATCTTGCCAGAAATGTCCTCACACAGAAAAGAACATTCCAGTAAGACGACAGCTCGTCGGCCATTTTGGTTTTCAGGGCTGATGTCTCATTTTTTTTAATTTCATTGGGCCAATAAAAACGAAAAAAATTAGCTGAAGAATTACCAGATGAGAGTAAGCTAATGTTTATAATACTGTAATTTTTTTTTTTTTTTTTAGCTCAAATTACTTACTGAAAATTTACTTAAACCTTTTTTAAGGTCTTTAGCACACTCATAAACGTATATCTTGCCAGAAATTTCCTCACACCGAAAAGAACATTCCAGTAAGACGACAGCTCGTTGGCCATTTTGGTTTTCAGGGCTGATGTCTCATTTTTTTTTTATTTCATTAGGCCAATAAAAACGAAAAAAATTAGCTGAAGAATTACCAGATGAGAGTAAGTTAATGTTTATAATACTGTAATTTTTTATTTTTTTTTAGCTCAAATTACTTACTGAAAATTTACTTAAACCTTTTTTAAGGTCTTTAGCACACTCATAAACGTATATCTTGCCAGAAATTTCCTCACACAGAAAAGAACATTCCAGTAAGACGACAGCTCGTCGGCCATTTTGGTTTTCAGGGCTGATGTCTCATTTTTTTATTTATTTCATTGGGCCAATAAAAACGAAAAAAATTAGCTGAAGAATTACCAGATGAGAGTAAGCTAATGTTTATAATACTGTAATTTTTTTAATTTTTTTTTTTAGCTCAAATTACTTACTGAAAATTTACTTAAACCTTTTTTAAGGTCTTTAGCACACTCATAAACGTATATCTTGCCAGAAATGTCCTCACACAGAAAAGAACATTCCAGTAAGACGACAGCTCGTTGGCCATTTTGGTTTTCAGGGCTGATGTCTCTTGTTTTTTTTAATTTCATTGGGCCAATAAAAACGAAAAAAATTAGCTGAAGAATTACCAGATGAGAGTAAGCTAATGTTTATAATACTGTATTTTTTTTATTTATTTTTTTAGCTCAAATTACTTACTGAAAATTTACTTAAACCTTTTTTAAGGTCTTTAGCACACTCATAAACGTATATCTTGCCAGAAATGTCCTCACACAGAAAAGAACATTCCAGTAAGACGACAGCTCGTTGGCCATTTTGGTTTTCAGGGCTGATGTCTCATTTTTTTTAATTTTATTTCATTGGGCCAATAAAAACGAAAAAAATTAGCTGAAGAATTACCAGATGAGAGTAAGCTAATGTTTATAATACTGTAATTTTTTTTATTTTTTTTTAGCTCAAATTACTTACTGAAAATTTACTTAAACCTTTTTTAAGGTGTTTAGCACACTCATAAACGTATATCTTGCCAGAAATGTCCTCACACAGAAAAGAACATTCCAGTAAGACGACAGCTCGTCGGCCATTTTGGTTTTCAGGGCTGATGTCTCATTTTTTTTAATTTCATTGGGCCAATAAAAACGAAAAAAATTAGCTGAAGAATTACCAGATGAGAGTAAGCTAATGTTTATAATACTGTAATTTTTTTTTTTTTTTTTAGCTCAAATTACTTACTGAAAATTTACTTAAACCTTTTTTAAGGTCTTTAGCACACTCATAAACGTATATCTTGCCAGAAATTTCCTCACACCGAAAAGAACATTCCAGTAAGACGACAGCTCGTTGGCCATTTTGGTTTTCAGGGCTGATGTCTCATTTTTTTTTTATTTCATTGGGCCAATAAAAACGAAAAAAATTAGCTGAAGAATTACCAGATGAGAGTAAGTTAATGTTTATAATACTGTAATTTTTTATTTTTTTTTAGCTCAAATTACTTACTGAAAATTTACTTAAACCTTTTTTAAGGTCTTTAGCACACTCATAAACGTATATCTTGCCAGAAATTTCCTCACACAGAAAAGAACATTCCAGTAAGACGACAGCTCGTCGGCCATTTTGGTTTTCAGGGCTGATGTCTCATTTTTTTATTTATTTCATTGGGCCAATAAAAACGAAAAAAATTAGCTGAAGAATTATCAGATGAGAGTAAGTTAATGTTTATAATACTGTAATTTTTTTTTTTTTTTTAGCTAAAATTACTTACTGAAAATTTACTTAAACCTTTTTTAAGGTCTTTAGCACACTCATAAACGTATATCTTGCCAGAAATTTCCTCACACAGAAAAGAACATTCCAGTAAGACGACAGCTCGTCGGCCATTTTGGTTTTCAGGGCTGATGTCTCATTTTTTTATTTATTTCATTGGGCCAATAAAAACGAAAAAAATTAGCTGAAGAATTATCAGATGAGAGTAAGTTAATGTTTATAATACTGTAATTTTTTTTTTTTTTTTAGCTCAAATTACTTACTGAAAATTTACTTAAACCTTTTTTAAGGTCTTTAGCACACTCATAAACGTATATCTTGCCAGAAATTTCCTCACACAGAAAAGACCATTCCAGTAAGACGACAGCTCGTTGGCCATTTTGGTTTTCAGGGCTGATGTCTCATTTTTTTTTAAATTTCATTGGGCCAATAAAAACGAAAAAAATTAGCTGAAGAATTACCAGATGAGAGTAAGCTAATGTTTATAATACTGTAATTTTTTTTTTTTTTTTTTTTAGCTCAAATTACTTACTGAAAATTTACTTAAACCTTTTTTAAGGTCTTTAGCACACTCATAAACGTATATCTTGCCAGAAATTTCCTCACACCGAAAAGAACATTCCAGTAAGACGACAGCTCGTCGGCCATTTTGGTTTTCAGGGCTGATGTCTCTTTTTTTTATTTTATTTCATTGGGCCAATAAAAACGAAAACAATTAGCTGAAGAATTACCAGATGAGAGTAAGCTAATGTTTATAATACTGTAATTTTTTATTTTTTTTTTACCTCAAATTACTTACTGAAAATTTACTTAAACCTTTTTTAAGGTCTTTAGCACACTCATAAACATATATCTTGCCAGAAATTTCCTCACACAGAAAAGAACATTCCAGTAAGACGACAGCTCGTCGGCCATTTTGGTTTTCAGGGCTGATGTCTCATTTTTTTATTTATTTCATTGGGCCAATAAAAACGAAAAAAATTAGCTGAAGAATTACCAGATGAGAGTAAGTTAATGTTTATAGTACTGTAATTTTTTTTTTTTTTTTAGCTCAAATTACTTACTGAAAATTTACTTAAACCTTTTTTAAGGTCTTTAGCACACTCATAAACGTATATCTTGCCAGAAATTTCCTCACACAGAAAAGACCATTCCAGTAAGACGACAGCTCGTTGGCCATTTTGGTTTTCAGGGCTGATGTCTCATTTTTTTTTAAATTTCATTGGGCCAATAAAAACGAAAAAAATTAGCTGAAGAATTACCAGATGAGAGTAAGCTAATGTTTATAATACTGTAATTTTTTATTTTTTTTTTAGCTCAAATTACTTACTGAAAATTTACTTAAACCTTTTTTAAGGTCTTTAGCACACTCATAAACGTATATCTTGCCAGAAATTTCCTCACACAGAAAAGAACATTCCAGTAAGACGACAGCTCGTTGGCCATTTTGGTTTTCAGGACTGATGTCTCTTTTTTTTTTTTATTTCATTGGGCCAAAAAAAACGAAAAAAATTAACTGAAGAATTACCAGATGAGAGTAAGCTAATGTTTATAATACTGTAATTTTTTTTTTTTTTTTAGCTCAAATTACTTACTGAAAATTTACTTAAACCTTTTTCAAGGTCTTTAGCACACTCATGAACGTATATCTTGCCAGAAAATTCCTCACACCGAAAAGAACATTCCAGTAAGACGACAGCTCGTCGGCCATTTTGGTTTTCAGGGCTGATGTCTCTTTTTTTTTTTATTTCATTGGGCCAAAAAAAACGAAAAAAATTAGCTGAAGAATTACCAGATGAGAGTAAGCTAATGTTTATAATACTGTAATTTTTTATTTTTTTTTAGCTCAAATTACTTACTGAAAATTTACTTAAACCTTTTTTAAGGTCTTTAGCACACTCATAAACGTATGTCTTGCCAGAAATTTCCTCACACAGAAAAGAACATTCCAGTAAGACGACAGCTCGTCGGCCATTTTGGTTTTCAGGGCTGATGTCTCATTTTTTTAAAATTTCATTGGGCCAATAAAAACGAAAAAAATTAGCTGAAGAATTACCAGATGAGAGTAAGCTAATGTTTATAATACTGTAATTTTTTTTTTTTTTTTAGCTCAAATTACTTACTGAAAATGTACTTAAACCTTTTTTAAGGTCTTTAGCACACTCATAAACGTATATCTTGCCAGAAATTTCCTCACACCGAAAAGAAAATTCCAGTAAGACGACAGCTCGTCGGCCATTTTGGTTTTCAGGGCTGATGTCTCATTTTTTATTTATTTAATTGGGCCAAAAAAAACCTTTAAAAATTAGCTGAAGAATTACCAGATGAGAGTAAGCTAATGTTTATAATACTGTAATTTTTTTTTTTTTTTTTAGCTCAAATTACTTACTGAAAATTTACTTAAACCTTTTTTAAGGTCTTTAGCACACTCATAAACGTATATCTTGCCAGAAATTTCCTCACACAGAAAAGACCATTCCAGTAAGACGACAGCTCGTCGGCCATTTTGGTTTTCAGGGCTGATGTCTCATTTTTTTAAATTTCATTGGGCCAATAAAAACGAAAAAAATTAGCTGAAGAATTACCAGATGAGAGTAAGCTAATGTTTATAATACTGTAATTTTTATTTTTTTTTAGCTCAAATTACTTACTGAAAATTTAAATATTCAAGGATTTTTTTATGCATTTTGTACATTTTTGGTAGGGTTTTTCTTCTAAAAACTGTTCATTTTTAAAAGCGCTTTCTTCGGGGACTAACAGTTGGATGGCGGACTGAGCGCGTGTCTGAAAACGTGAGTCGGATTACGATCGCTTGGGTTGCATCTTTGTCCGCGTCATGGCCGCAGTGAAAGACGGCGTCCTAAAATAGCTCTCCCTCCCTGGTTATTTACATTATCTTAAGTGCTCTACTCTCGTCTTGGACTCCAGCAGCTTGGGTTGGGCGGGGTCGCTGGTGGTCAGTTCCGATGCGCTTGGACGGGGGAGGGTGGGGGTGGAGGGTGTAGCATCCCGCCGGCGCCCGCTGCCATAAAATCCACCAATGGTAACGCAGGAGAATGACGCAGGTACTCGACCCGCTCCCCGCACTTCCTCCTCCATCATAAGCGTCCTTTTTGGCGCCCTTGGGAAGTAAGAGCAATCCCTTAAAATGGACGTGATGGAGGGTGGGGGAAGAGCGTCCCATATCCATTCACGGCGGGCGCCTCAGCGAGCACTCTCCGTAATTAACAATTATGAAGGAAAACCGCCGCTTGTCCCGAGTCAATCCATTTATTTAGTGTTTTACGGAGAAGGGTTTTTTTTTTGCGTAGGCCTGTCCGAAAAAGAAGACTTGGACCCGAACCACAACAGCGTGATTCATTCACGACCACTGGGTATATTTAGAATGTCCGACCCACGACGTCGCGGACAGTCTGGCTGACGCAGATTCTTTGTCTCGAAAGTGGAGTCCTTAACGACATCTTTATGAAGTTGATCCTCTCAATAACTTTTGACAGATTTACACCGCGATACAAACTGGATTCGATTGAAGTACAAAAGTATTTTCCCCCAAATATTGTACTTCTGCTGCGTAAAGATCGAGGTTAGGCCTGTGGGAACGAAGTCATTGTGTCTTGATCAGCATTTTTGGCCTCAGATCCAATCTGGTTTCGAGTCCCGATCCGATACTTTGACAATATATTAGCAAGTACCATAAATTCAAGACTTTTTTCCTGCGCTTTGAACCCTACGGCTAATAAAACGTTGCGGCTAATTTATGGATTTTTCTTCACCGACGGCCAACATGCAAATAGTTTTCATAAAACACAAGCAAATACACTGAAATGGTGTGTTAATGTTTGTGCAATGGCGCCATCTTGTGGACGAGTTCGCTCACTACAGATACTGCTGGCTGAATGCCTGCAATGTTTCCTGCTTTGAACCGGAACTACAATTGCATTTCCATTTTCTAATCGCCCGTAGCATTTCTACTTGTATGTAGAGATGTCCGATAATGGCTTTTTTGCCGATATCTGACATTCCGATATTGTCCAACTCTTAATTACCGATTCCGATATCAATCGATACCGATACATGAATTAACATTAACATTAATTATAATATTAATTAATAATATAATTATAATTATAATTATAATTCATAATAATAATAATAATAATAATAATAATAATAATAATAATAATAATTATTATTATTATTATTATTATTATTATTATTATTATTATAATATTAATTAATAAAATTAATTTGAATTAACACATTATTATGCCTAATTTTGTTGTGATGCCCCGCTGGATGCATTAAACCAGTGGTTCTCAACCTTTTTTCAGTGATGTACCCCCTGAGAATTTTTTTAAAATTCAAGTACCCCCTAATGTTTTGCCGATATCTGACATTCCGATATTGTCCAACTCTTAATTACCGATTCCGATATCAATCGATACCGATACATGAATTAACATTAACATTAATTATAATATCAATTAATAATATAATTATAATTATAATTATAATTAATAATAATAATAATAATAATAATTATTATTATTATTATTATTATATTAATTAATAACATTAATTTGAATTAACACATTATTATGCCTAATTTTGTTGTGATGCCCCGCTGGATGCATTAAACCAGTGGTTCTCAACCTTTTTTCAGTGATGTACACCCTTTTTTAAAATTCAAGTACCCCCTAATCAGAGCAAAGCATTTTTGGTTGAAAAAAAGAGATAAAGAAGTAAAATACAGCACTATGTCATCAGTTTCTGATTTATTAATTGTATAACAGTGCAAAATATTGCTCATTTGTAGTGGTCTTTCTTGAACTATTTGGAAAAAAAGATAGGTTTTTATTTATAAAGGATTTTTGAATTGTTGCTATTTTTAGAATATTAAAAAAAATCTCACGTACCCCTTGGCATACCTTCAAGTACCCCCAGGAGTACGCGTATCCCCATTTGAGAACCACTGCATTAAACAATGTGACAAGGTTTTCCAAAAATAAATCAACTCAAGTTATGGAAAAGAATGCCAACATGTCACTGCCATATTTATTATTGAAGTCACAAAGTGCATTATTTTTTTTAACATGCCTCAAAACAGCAGCTTGGAATTTGGGACATGCTCTCCCTGAGAGAGCATGAGGAGGTTGAGGTGGGCGGGGTTGGGTGGTATATTGTAGCGTCCCGGAAGAGTTAGTGCTGCAAGGGGTTCTGGGTATTTGTTCTGTTGTGTTACGGTGCGGATGTTCT
>NC_084732.1:93735875-93752231 GCF_033978785.1 Entelurus aequoreus
GTGTGTGTGTGTCGGATGAAGGATCTGCTCACAGCAGAGCGCTTTTATAAAGTCAGAGAGGATAGAGAGCCCCCCCCGCCAGCTCATAGAAATGCAGTGGGGAGTAAAGTAGAGACCACACACACACACACACACACACACACACACACACACACACACACACACACACACACACACACACACACACACACACACACACACACACACACACACACACACACACACATACTTACAATAGCACACATTAGCCCCTGGGGACTCTTTTGCTCTCGAATGAAGTGGTTGAGAGAAGCACGATGGATGAGACCCATGTGAACCCTTCACATTCATGCACACACGAGACGTGGTGGGGGAAGTAACAGCTGATGTTTAAAAAGCAAAAGGCAACCGTTTCTATTGTGTTAAATTAGTTTTGTTAATTAGCATCATTTTTCTCAACATGACTGCAGCAAACAGGATTAAAAAGGGGAGCGGTGATGGGAGAGTCGTCATATCTCTTAGGTCATCACGACGCACATCAGCCACCCACCACACCCTTCTCAGTGTGTGTGTGTGTGTGTGTGTGTGTGTGTGTGTGTGTGTGTGTGTGTGTGTGTGTGTGTGTGTGTGTGTGTGTGTGTGGTATCATAATCAGTGCCCCAGCTGTATCTGAGCCAGAGGATCCATTAGAGCTGATTAAAGAGCACAAGGGTACAGACATAACCCTGAGAGAAGGTGACAGTGACACACACACACACACACACACACACACACACACACACACACACACACACACACACACACACACACACACACACACACACACACACACACACACACACACACACCTACACACACACAATGTTGTATTTGTTACCTTCTAGAGACCTCCGAAAAATGCCTACTTCTATCCATCCGTCAAAATTTTACAAGAAAAACTGAACATTTGTGCAATATTGTGATAAAAGTTGGAATTGTATTCAATAACAGTCACAGTTTTACAAGAAAAGCCTAAAATGTTGGCAATTTTATGAAAAGAGTCTTAATTTTACTCGACAAAAGTCACAATTTTACAATAAAACTGTTACATTTTGGAAATATTATAATAATAATCGGAATTTCACTTGGCAAAATATGACAAACGTCATAATTTTACTAAAAAAATGTAAATATTTTACAAGAACAACCAAGAAATTGGCAATATTGTGATAAAAGTAAAAATTTTATATGACAAATGTCACCATTTTGCATTAAAAAGTAATAATTTTACATAAGTAATAATTTTACAAGAAAATATGGCAATATTACAGAAACAGAAAGAATATGAGAAATCGTTCCCAATTTTATAAGAAAAAAATTCGACACATTGTGAGAAAGACTGCTTTTAGTTAAAAAAATATACAGTATATATATATTTTTTGTTTGTAATTGTGTTTAAATCTTCATTATTTAGGTATTACTGTATGTCTCTATATACATACTTTATTTATTTCTTAATTAATTTTGGCCAACTGTGGCGTATTTCACTTTCTTACACACACTTGTTATTTCATATGTTGGCCAGAGGGGGAGCACTTTTAAAACAGACACGGTCAATTTGAAAAATCCCTCCTTTTTGAGACCACCCTATTTGATAGATTTCACCACCAGGGGTGCAAATGAGACATTCTTTTCCTTGGGGCGGCGTGGCGAATTTGGTAGAGTGGCTGTGTCAGCAATCGGAGTGTTGCTGGTTACTGGGGTTCAATCCCCACCTTCTACCATCCTAGTCACGTCCGTTGTGTCCTTGGGCAAGACACTTCACCCTTGCTCCTGATGGGTGCTGGTTAGCGCCTTGCATGGCAGCTCCCTCCATCAGTGTGTGAATGGGTGAATGTGGAAATACTGTCAAAGCGCTTTGAGTACCTTGAAGGTAGAAAAGCGCTGTACAAGTATAACCCATTTATCATTTATTATTATTTGTTGATGTCTCAAGAAGGGCAGCAATACAAGAACACACACACACACATTCTTGTATTTGTTACCTTCTTGAGATCTCCGAAAAATGCCTACCTCTAGCATTATGATAAAAGTTGTCATTTTACTCAACGCAAGTCAAAATTTTAAAAGAAAAACTGAACATTTGTGCAATAATATGATAAAAGTTGGAATTTTATTCATTAACAGTTGCAATTTTACAAGAAATATGGACATATGCGATGCGGGTTGTCTTACGTCATCACCGGAAGTTGTAAAATCAGCTGTTCACCTGGCGGGTTTTTTCGGGGATGAATGGTGAAGTCCTTCTTTAGCTGTCGTCTTGTTTTATCATATATTTCTGCCTTTGCACCTGTCAATGTTTACTTTTGCATGCACAGTAAATCAACAAAAAAATCCTGACTTTGGAGCAATGTTCACGGACTCTAGTATTTGGCTCTCTATTAGATGCAATGGTTTTCCGTATTGGGACCATGATTTCGGTCCTAATTTGTTCACCGGTCCTCATAGGGAAGGTACTTTTCCATGTTAATGTCTCAAGAAGGGTAGAAATACAAAAACACACACACACACACAGTCCAGTCACAATGGTAACGGATACAGCTGATTAGTGCATGTACATATTCCGTGCATGTAGGTGACTATCCACCGTATTCAAGTCCACGTGTTGCAGACACACACACAAAGACGGTATTCTTTTAAGGGTGGATCTACAGTCAACAATATACAGTCCAGGATTACATCATCTGAGCACTCGTTAAACCCGATCTAAGACGATAAAGAAAAACACATGATGCCTTCATTTATGCCAAAATATACGGTATCTTTCATTAAAAAATGATGTCTGCGCCATAGTTTGAAAACCTCCACCTTTACACTAACTCTGAGACAAACAAGCATACAGTCAGTGTAAGTCTTGAGCGTCTTGGGAGTTACTGTATGTGCCTTGCTCAAAGGCACTCTGACGGTGTTCAACAAACACACACTAACATTGTTACAGCAACAGGTCTCCCTTTTTTCATACTGACTGGGCTACCCTGCTACAACCCAGCTCAATTTTAGTTGGCCTGTGGCAAATCGTCTACGTCAAACCAAACAACAACAAAAAAAATTGTACAAATGTAATGAAAATGAGCAAACATACAGTCGTGGTCCATTTTTACATACACTTGTAAAGAACATAATGTCATGGCATGACATGGACAAAGATAAAACCTTCTGGAGGAAAGTTCTGTGGTCAGATGAAACAAAAATTGAGCTGTTTGGCCACAATACCCAGCAATATGTTTGGAGGGGAAAAGGTGAGGCCTCTAACCCCAGGAACACCATCCCTACCGTCAAGCATGGTGGTAGTAGTATTATGCTCTGGGCCTGTTTTGCTGCCAATGGAACTGGTGCTTTACAGAGAGTAAATGGGACAATGAAAAAGGAGGATTACCTCCAAATTCTTCAGGACAACCTAAAATCATCAGCCCGGAGGTTGGGTCTGGGGCAATGCCCCTAAACACACGTCAAAAGTGGTAAAGCAATGGCTAAATCAGGCTAGAATTAAGGTTTTAGAATGGCCTTCCCAAAGTCCTGACTTAAAACACGTGGACAATGCTGAAGAAACAAGTCCATGTCAGAAAACTAACACATTTAGCTGAACTGCACCAATTTTGTCAAAAGGAGTGGTCAAAAAGTCAACCAGAAGCTTGCCAGAAGCTTGTGGATGGCTACCAAAAGCGCCTTATTGCAGTGAAACTTGCCAAGGAACAAGGAAAGGGCCCTTTACCATCTGAGCCCCGCCGCCCACAAAAAGGTTAAAAAATAATTATAATTACTTGTTACTTTTCCAAAAGAGTAATTAAATTGCTAACGACATTATTTTTTAATAATGCAATACTTAAAAAAACAGAGATGCTTCATGAGACCGGGGTGTGTGTATGTGCCTTTAAAAGGCGGCGCCTGTTGCTAAGTGACGCGTGACGTCGGCACCCAGACAGTGCAGAATTAGCTCAGCTGTGGTTTGTTCGCTCCGACTCGCAGTTTGCCGGTGTTCTGTCAAAATGAGCTGCTTTGTCGACAAAAAGCTACTCGTTGCATGATTCTATAGCGCTGCTGCCCTATCAAAAAATGTATACTTTAAGTTTCGAAAAACCATCCATCCATCCATCCATCCATTTTTTACCGCTTGTCCCTTGTGGGGTCGCGGGGGTGCTGGAGCCTATCTCAGCTACAATCGGGCGGAAGGCGGGGTACACACCCTGGACAAGTCGCCACCTCATCACAGGGCCAACACAGATAGTGTGGAAAGGATGCAGATAGGTTTAAGAGTTATTTCTTTTTACATAGACATGTTTAGAGTAGGTAGTACATTTCCTTTGTTTATTCTACCAGTCTCTTTGTCTTCAGATTGCCTGTTTAGTGTCTCAAACCATCAGGAATGTGAAATACAACACCCACTGGTTTCTTATCAGTGTTGAGGGGGGGAGAAGAGGGCTTTCTTTGTGTGAGAAGAGTGTGTTTTTTCCCTTGGAGTGCCAGATCAACTAGAGCAGCCGATATGAATGTATTGGTTATGTTGAACTCCTAAAGCTTTAGTATAAACTTGAAAATATTCCAATTCTGTCTTGAGGGTCCTTCTTACTCAGCATACACTACCGTTCAAAAGTTTGGGGTCATTATTTTTCAATGAAGATAACTTTAAACTAGTCTTAAATTTAAAGAAGTACACTCTATACATTGCTAATGTGGTGAATGACTATTCTAGCTGCAAATGTCTGGTTTTTGGTGCAATATCTACATAGGTGTATAGAGGCCCATTTCCAGCAACTATCACTCCAGTGTTCTAATGGTACAATGTGTTTGCTCATTGGCTCAGAAGGCTAATTGATGATTAGAAAACCCTTGTGCAATCATGTTCACACATCTGAAAACAGTTTAGCTCGTTACAGAAGCTACAAAACTGACCTTCCTTTGAGCGGATTGAGTTTCTGGAGCATCACATTTGCGGGGTCAATTAAACGCTCAAAATGGCCAGAAAAAGAGAACTTTCATCTGAAGCGCGACAGTTTATTCTTGTTCTTAGAAATGAAGGATATTCCACAAAATTGTTTGGGTGACCCCAAACTTTTGAACGGTAGTGTATATGTCATCGAAAGAATTTTGGATTGACCAATAACTAAGATTCCCTGGGAGGAAGAACTGGTCCGACGCAACAATTGACAGACAACATTCACACTCACATTCACACACCAGGTGCATGTTTTTGGAGGTGGGAGGAAGCCGGAGTACCCGTAGGGAACCCACGCAGTCACGAGGAGAACATGCAAACTCCACACAGAAAGATCCCAAGCCCGGGATTGAACCCAGGACTACTCAGGACCTTCGTAATGGGAGGCACATGCACTAACCCCTGTGCCACCGTGAAAAAACATCTTTAAAATACAGCTCGCATAGTAGTTTCTAACAACATTCTCAATTACAAGCAGATATAATCCAATACTTGGGTTTTTTTTGCTGATATTGGATCAAAATCAATATCACCCCGGTGATAAATAACTTACTTCTGTAAAAAGTGAGCATTATTGTGTTTGTAAAGGCCGAGAGAAGAGACACATCCCTCAGATGACGGAGGGAGAAGTGGAAAGGTTCAATAGGCTCTGTGGAGAGCTCACACTCCAGTAAACCGGAGACTGACAGTGTTAGACTGGGTGTCACATCAAAAGGGAGTGGGGGTCACAGGAAGGCTCAAATCGTGAATACACACAGAAACACACAATTGCACTAACGATTGGTGGAAATTCACTGCAGAACTGCAAAAAATAAATACAATAAAAAATAAAAAGTTGTATATAATCCTATTTGCAACATCGTTGCTTCCGGTCTTATCACTTGGTTGTGTTTTCTTAAGGTGAATACACATACAGCCATCTTGACTGACGTCTGACATACCTTGTTTGTCGTCGTTCTCTCACGGTTGGTGTGGTCGTGTGTGTCATCGTCATAACACCCGTCCAACTCGACCTCTTCGGGGGTTGTGGTGGACTGGAACAGTGACGGTTCAAGCTTCAGTGGCGCCCTGGGTGAGACTGACTCCAAAATCCAGTTTATCCACAAAACATTCTGAGCATTTACCAAAAAAAACGAGATAAAAGTCAAATCAAGGTAAAATGGAAAGAATATTAACAAGCACATGATCTTAGAGAGAGTACCTATTTATCCTGGACTCCAGTGTGGCTCAATGAGGGTCAACCAGGCAATTTGAATTTGATCAATAATGATTGAGATCTGGATTATAATTTTAAGTGACTGCTTGCTGCGTGTTTTTTATGATTTAAAAGGCATCAATTAGTGACAGCACCTATCTTAAGGTTTCAGCTAAACAAAATAGAAACCCAAAAGTGTTGTCCAAAGTGTATCCTGAGTAGGGTTGGGTATCGAGTATCAAGTATCGATTGGAACCGGGACTAACTTTCCGATTCTCCCGGAATCGTTCAAAAGTTTAAATTTCGATTCCTAGTTTCGATACCCAGTCTGCCGACCGGAAAAAAAGAATAAGTCCGCCGACCGGAAGAAGAAGCCGCTGAACACCAACGAAGAAGCGCCCACCGCCGGAAGTGTTAGCATAGCCGAGCCTATGTAGCCGAGCGAGTCAGTCAAGCATGGATAGCGGGCGTCGGCGGTCGAAAGTGTGGCTTTATTTTACTAAAAAAAATGAAATATCTGCGAAATATAACACGTGCGAGAGGACGGTTTCGTGCTTAGGAGGGTGCACGTCGAACATGATGAAGCACCTCCGAGTTCATGAAGTACAAATATATGCATGTCCTCCTCCTGCTGTCAGATCTCGCTTTCTCCTATTTATGCGTTCAAGCTTCTTCCACACCCAGCGAACGTGTATTTTCCACAGCAGGAGACACTATCTGTCCAGAACGCTCACGCATCCTGCCTGAGAAGGCGGATATGGTCATTTTCCTAAACAAGAACTGTCTCTGATTTTATACTGTACCTGCTGCTAATCTGGACTGGGTTTTGCAAGTTGTTTCTTATTGTTTATTTGCTTTTCTGCACCAGGTTAGCCCATCAGTGGGAGCACGGTAACATGTTTAAGTACCTGCAGCATCATACACTTGTGTGTGTAAATGTGTTTTCATGAGGTTTCCTGCAGCATCATACACTTATGTGTAACTGTGTTTTCATGAGGTTTCCTGCAGCATCATACACTTATGTGTAAATGTGTTTTCATGAGGTTTCCTGCAGCATCATACACTTATGTGTAAATGTGTTTTCATGAGGTTTCCTGCAGCATCATACACTTATGTGTAAATGTGTTTTCATGAGGTTTCCTGCAGCATCATACACTTGTGTAAATGTGTTTTCATGAGGTTTCCTGCAGCATCATACACTTATGTGTAAATGTGTTTTCATGAGGTTTCCTGCAGCATCATACACTTATGTGTAAAAGTGTTTTCGTGAGGTTTTCAAAAATAAAGCTCTCTTGAGGAAAGTGTACCGCTGTGAAAATGTATTTATAATATTTATATTCAAGTTCATAGATTTGATATTTATATTCTAGTTGAAAACAGTCCTTTGAGGAATTTATAGTAAAGTTCATAAAAAGTTAATAGGATTAAAATTGATGGAGAATGTCAGACTATTTCATTCAGAAAGACTGTATGTAGGTTAGCTAGCTCATTTAAAATATCCTAAAGTTTTTTTTGACCCTGCCACTTAAAAGAATCGGAACCGAGAATAGCCAGGAATCGGAATCGGAATCGATCGAATTCAAACGATACCCAACCCTAATCCTGAGGCTATGTGTAGTCCCAGACCTGTTTTTTTCTTAAAAAATCATTAAACAAAACAAAACAAAAAACAGCAAACATGGGTAAAAATGCTTGAATGTTAATAATAATAATAATAATTGTTAAGCCATTTGCCAAAATTAAGAATATACAGTACCGGTATGTATATTTGACACAGGTGTCAAACTCAAGGCCCGGGGGCCAAATCTGGCCCGCCACATAATTTTATATGGCCTGCAAAATAATAATAATAGTATAATTTTCTTACTCAATATTTGTTCTTTTAATTTTGACATTCAAAAGATACATGAAATGCATGCTTATCTTTATATACGTATATTTTAAAAATGTAACATCTAATAATGCAACAAAATGTTATCATATTTTACTTGAGTACTATCAGCTTGACTTATGATTTCAAAGCAAGTTATCAAATTGTGCACTGTAAAATGACATTAGACTTTTCGGTAAAATTGTGGCAACAGAGCTGACAGTTGTTTTTATTTTACAAAAAAAAACGACTTTGGTACCGTTTGTGTTTACAGTAATACAATACAAAATCAACAACCCTAGATTTTACTGTAAAAAAGTGGTACTGTTATTCCATTCCATTTGCAGTAATATTCCGTAAAAAAAACAACTGCAAATTCTGGCAACCTTTGGGTTTTTTAAGCGAACATAAAAAAAAGCGAATAATCAAATGCTACATCATCAGCCGAATCCTTATACTTTTTATAAAAAAATCATAAACAATATTGCCAAAAGTATTTGGCCACCTGCCTTGACTCACATATGAACTTGAAGTGCCATCCCATTCCTAACCCATAGGGTTCAATATGATGTCGGTTCCACCTTTTGCAGCTACTACAGCTTCAACTCTTCTGGGAAGGCTGTCCACAAGGTTGCAGAGTGTGTTTATAGTAATTTTCCACCATTCTTCCAAAAAGCGCATTGGTGAGGTCACACACTGATGTTGGTGGAGAAGGCCCTGGCTCTCAGTCTCCGTTCTAATTCATCCCAAAGGTGTTCTATCGGGTTCAGGTCAGGACTCTGTGCAGGCCAGTCAGGGTTCATCCACCATGTCTTTATGGACCTTGCTTTATGCACTGGTGCACAGTCATGTTGAAAGAGGAAGGGGCCCGCTCCAAACTGTTCCCACAAGGTTGGGAGCATGGAATTGTCCAAAATGTTTTGGCACCCTGGAGCATTCAAAGTTCCTTTCACTGGAACCAAGGGGCCAAGCCCAACTCCTGAAAAACAACCCCACACCATAATTCCTCCTCCACCAAATTACACATTCGGCACAATGGAGTCCGAATTGTACTGTCCTCCTGGCAACTTCCAAACCCAGAATATTTAGGAGCGAGGACATTTCACAACTGGATTTGTTGCACAGGTGGCATCCGATGACAGTTCCACGCTGGAAATCACTGAGAGCGGCCCATTCTTTCACAAATGTTTGTAGAAACAGTCTCCATGTCTAAGTGCTTGATTTTGTTCACCTGTGGCCGGGCCAATTCTGATCATTTGGGCAATATAGTGTATATTTACAAGTGGCCCTCATTGAAAACAAGTTTGACACCCCTGGTATATGCGAATATCAAAGTGGGCCCCTGGATCCTTTGGTCTTTCAGTATGGACACTGCTTGGTAGGGAAGACATTGCGATGTCAGTCGATGATAAAAATATCTGTGTGTGACTTGTCATTTTTCTAACCTCAATATTCTAATTGGTAAGATATTCCCCATTCATCCAATTATCTTCTGCCAAAACGGGAGTAAAAAAGGTGACCTTTTACTGAAATGACATGGACACGACAGCTTAATAGGGGGAGTGTGTGTGTGTGTGTGTGTGTGTGTGTGTGTGTGTGTGTGTGTGTGTGTGTGTGTGTGTGTGTTTACGCATGTGCAAGAGGTAAAGAAATACAAATGCAGGATTTTTCATATTGTGGAGAAAAAACAACTTAAGTAGAATTTAGTGTTAAAATTAATTTGGTGTCATATTGTTATAGACTTACTAAACCCTGTATGTGGCCTACCTGTACGTCACGTCTTTACTTGTTGCCCCACCTGCACTTTCGTCTACTGTCCACTAGATGCCACTGTGATACAATAATTGCACTGCATGAAGTTCAGTTCAGTACAGTACACGTATGTGGTTTCTTTTACAGTGGGACTTCCACCTCAAATGTTCTGTCGGCCACATTTCCAGGAAGCTACGGACCAAGGGTACATACTTTTCACTTTATTCTTATTCATTTCACTTTCATTCTTATTTTGAGAGTCAGTGTCTACTTTGGACATTTTGTTCTTGGTCTACAGCAGTGGTTTTCAAACTGTTTTCACCAAGTACCGCCTCAGAAAACACTTTGACTCTCCAAGTACCAGTAATGACTAACATTAAAATACAGTAGTGTAGTAGGCCTAAGTATTCATTAAAAACAAGGCAGAAGTTGTTTTTAAGAAGTATATTAAATTATTTGGCAACATTACACATAGTTTGAACAGTAACACCGTGTTTGAATATTTTGTTAAGTGATTCTTTGGCGGACCACTAGTTTGAGAATCACCGGTCGACAGTATTTCTTCTCTCTGAAACAATTTTCGAGGAAAAAAAAAAGTGTGGATGCTGGCTTTTAGGAGGTTCAAATGTCAATGCAAGGATCTGTCAATGTGTTTACACTTGTCAAAGCTCCTCAATTTAATTTGATTTCAAAGCTTCACCTCATTACAAACATTTTTTCACAAAAGTTATCCTTTTTTTTAAATTTTTTTTAAATTTTTAAATCAAACTTCAATATAATTTGATGAATTTTTTTTGTACAAAAACAAAATCATGGGAAAGAAATGTTGACATTTTTTTGTGTGAAAAATAACAAATTTAAACATACATTTTGACTTTTTTATTTTACATCTCTGATCACAGTATAAGCGTTCCTGAGAAGCGGTAGAAAATGGATTAAAAAGGACAGATTTAAAAATAATAATAATAATAATAATACAAAAATAATAATAATTTTTTTTTTTTTAATTTTTAACTTGGGACTTCCCGCGGGCCGAATTTTGGACGCTGGCCGTAGTTTGGGTACCCCTGGTTTAGAGAATGTTGTTATAATCAGGAAAAGGATTTGAATGCAGGAATAAATCATGAAATAATTCATAATTTAAAAAATTATGTACTTTTACATTACATAAAATGACAAATAATAACACATTTGTGTATTCAATCTCAATTATAATTACTGACAGGCGTGGTGGGTCAGTGATCAAGTACAAAAATGAGCGAGGAGACTCGACTGGTGTACTCACCGACAAATTTCACTTCAAAATACTCCTTGATGGGACAACTGCTGCCATGTTTTGAGCAAATAAATGACGTACACTCAAGTAAAGTTGAAATAATGTGCTAACATTAGCATTCATCAATTACCAAAAAATGACTGAAGTGTGTACTTACAAATTTAGCATAAAAAAGCTAACATAACGGTTATTATCCTTCAAGTTACAAAATATTTGACGCTGAGGTTCATACCTGTAAAATTAGCAAAAAAAAGCTAGCATGCTAAAATTAACATCCATCAATTACAAAATTAGCATTTAAAAAGCTAGCAACAGGTAGCATCCATCAAGTGACAAAATATTTGATGCTGAGGTGTATACCTGGAAAATTAGCACCAAAAAAAAGCTAGCATGCATCAAGTACCAAAATATGGCTGAGGTGTATCCCTACAAAATTGGCTTTAAAAAAGCTTGGATGCTAAAAAGGTATCACCCATCAAGTGACAAAATATTTGACGCTGATGTGTATACCTGTAAAATTAGCCAAAAAAAAGCTAGCATGCTAATATTACAATGCTGACGTTGTGACATGGGCTGTTAAAAAAATAGCTTCGGACAACAAATGGCCCCCGGGCTGCACTTTGGAAATCTGAAATAGAATTAGCGCATTAATGCAAGTTCATTATTTTGGTTCAAAACGTGGTAAATTACTATTTTGGGTGTAGCCATGAAGTTACCCTTTTGGGTCAAAACATGGTAAGGGACCATTTTGAGTGTAACCATGAAGTTACCATTTTGGTTCAAAACATGGTAAGTTACCATTTCGGGTGGAACCATGAAGTTACCATTTTGGGTCAAAACCTGGTAAGTCACCATTTCAGGTATAACCATGAAGTTACCATTTTGGGTCAAAAAATGGTAAGTTACCATTTTAGGTCTAACCATGAAGTTCACCATTTTGGTTCAAAACACAGTAAATGACCATTTCCGGTGTAACCATGAAGTTACCATTTTGGGTCAAAACATGGCAAGTTACCTTTTTGGGTCTAACCATGGTAAATTACCATTTTGTGTCTAACCATGAAGTTACTATTTTGTGTCTAAACATAAGTTATCATTTGGGTCTAAACCTGAAGTTACCATTTTGTGTCTAAACATACGTTATCATCGGGGTCTAAACCTGAAGTTACCATTTTGTGTCTAAACATAAGTTATCATCAGGGTCTAAACCTGAAGTTACCAGTTTATGTCTAAACATAAGTTACCATTTTGAGTCTAACCATGAAGTTACCATTTTGTGTCTAAACATACGTTATCATCGGGGTCTAAACCTGAAGTTAGCATTTTGGGTCTAACAATGAAGTAACCATTTTGTGTCTAAACATAAGTTATCATTGAGGTCTAAACCTGAAGTTACCATTTTCTGTCTAAACATAAATTATCGTCGGGGTCTAAACCTGAAGTTACCATTTTGTGTCTAAACCTAAGTTATCATTGGGGTCTAAACCTAAAGTTACCATTTTGTGTCTAAACATAAGTTATCACATGGGTCGAAACCTTAAGTTACCATTTTGTGTCTAAACATAAGTTATCACAGGGGTCCAAACCTAAAGTTACCATTTTGTGTCTAAACATAATGAGTTATCATGGCGGTCTAAACCTAAAGTTACCATTTTGTGTCTAGACATAATGAGTTATCATGGGGGTCTAAACCTAAAGTTACCATTTTGGGTCAAAACATGGTAAGTCACCATTTCAGGTGTAACCATGAAGTTACCCTTTTTGGGTCAAAACATGGTAAGTTACCATTTCCGGTGTAACCATAAAGTTACCATTTTGAGTTAAAACATGGCAAGTTACCCTTTTGGGTCTAAACATGGTAAGTTACCATTTTGGGTCAAAACATGGTAAGTTACCATTTTGTGTCCAAACATAATAAGTTACACCCACACCAATCATGGGTACTTTAACTTTTAACTTATCATCGGGGTTTAAACCTAAAGTTAGCATTTCGTGTCTAAACATAATAAGTTATCGGGGTCTAAACCTAAAGTTACCATTTTGTGTCTAAACATAAGTTATCTGGGTATAAACCTGAAGTTACTATTTTGTGTCTAAACATAATAAGTTATCATCGGGTCTAAACCTAAAGTTACCATTTTGTGTCTAAACATAATAAGTTATCATCGGGGTCTAAACCTAAAGTTACCATTTTGTGTCTAAACATAAGTTAATATCGGGGTCTAAACCTAAAGTTAACATTTTGTGTCTAAACATGGTAAGTCACCATTTCAGGTGTAACCATGAAGTTACCCTTTTGTGTCAAAACATGGTAAGGGACCATTTCAGATATAAACATGAAGTTTCCCTTTTGGGTCAAAACATGGCAAGTTACCCGTTTGGGTCTAAACATGGTAAGTTACCATTTTGGGTCAAAACATGGTAAGTTACCATTTTGGGGTCTAACCATGAAGTTACCATTTTGAGTCTAACAAAGTTACCCTTTTAGGTCAAAACATGGTAAATTACCATTTCGGGTGTAACCATAAAGTTCACCATTTTGGTTGAAAACATGCTAAATTACCCTTCCGGGTGTAACCATGAAATTACCATTTTGGGTGTAACCATGAATTTCACGATTTTGTTTCAAAACATGGTAAGTTACCATTTCGGGTGTAACCATGAGCTTACCATTTTGGGTCAAAACATGGTAAGTTGCCATTTTGGGTCTAACCATGAAGTTACCATTTTGGGTCTAACAATGAAGTTACCCTTTTAGGTCAAAACATGGTAAATTACCATTTTGGGTGTAACCATGAAGTTACTATTTTGGTCAAAACATGGTAAGTTGCCATTTTGGGTCTAACCATGAAGTTACCATTTTGGTTCAAAACATGGTAAATTACCATTTAGGGTGTAACCATAAAGTTAACTATTTTGGTTGAAAACATGCTAAATTACCCTTTCGGGTGTAACCATGAAGTTACCATTTTGGGTCTAACCATGAATTTCCCGATTTTGTTTCAAAACATGGTAAGTTACCTGTGGAGAGGCGGGGCCGGCGAGCGAGCAGCGAGGCAGGGAGCGCCGGAGCCTGGCCCAAGATGGCGGCGGGGAGGCGTGGCCGGCGAGCGAGCGGCAAAGCAGGGCACGCCAGAGCCCGGCCCAAGATGGCGACGAGGAGGCGGGGCTCTGGCGTGCCCTGCTTTGCCGCTCGCTCGCCGGCCACGCCTCCCCGCCGCCATCTTGGGCCAGGCTCCGGCGCTCCCTGCCTCGCTGCTCGCTCGCCGGCCCCGCCTCTCCACATTACCATTTCGGGTGTAACCATGAACTTACCATTTTGGGTCAAAACATGGTAAGTTGCCATTTTGGGTCTAACCATGAAGTTACCATTTTGGGTCTAACAATGAAGTTACCCTTTTAGGTCAAAACATGGTAAATTACCATTTTGGGTGTAACCATGAAGTTACCATTTTGGGTCAAAACATGGTAAGTTGCCATTGTGGGTCTAACCATGAAGTTACCATTTTGGTTCAAAACATGGTAAATTACCATTTAGGGTGTAACCCTAAAGTTCACCATTTTGGTTGAAAACATGGTAAATTACCCTTTCGAGTGTAACCATGAAGTTACCATTTTGGGTCTAACCATGAATTTCACGATTTTGTTTCAAAACATGGTAAGTTACCATTTCGGGTGTAACCATGAACTTACCATTTTGGGTCAAAACATGGTAAATTGCCATTTTGGGTCTAACCATGAAGTTACCATTTTGGGTCTAACAATGAAGTTACCCTTTTAGGTCAAAACATGGTAAATTACCATTTTGGGTGTAACCATGAAGTTACAATTTTGGGTCAAATCATGGTAAGTTGCCATTTTGGGTCTAACCACGAAGTTCACTATTTTGGTTCAAAACATGGTAAATTACCATGAAGTTACCATTTTGGGTCCAAACACGGGGCGTTACCACTTGGGGTCCAAACATTATAAACATTATAAGCTTCCATGTTGGGTCTAACCATGAAGTTATCATTTTGTGTCTAAACATAGTAAGTTATCATCGGGGTCTAAACCTTACCATTTTGTGTCTCAACATAATAAGTTATCATCGTGGTCTAAACCTGAAGTTACCAAATCACATTAATATTAATACATCAAGCTGAATAAATATATATCTGAAAATGATGTAAAATAAACCAACCTGTTTATTGGAATAAGTCCTTCATCTCCCAGTGAACAGTTAAAGTTGGCCGTCATTACTTCTCCTCCCACTCAGCCAGACCCATATAAACATTTCACTTCACTTCCAACAAAAATCTTCCTCTAAAAGCAGCAGAGATGGCGCTCACTGTCCCCGGCACTCAAGGCTCAACTTACCCGGACATCGTGGAGCTGAACGTGGGCGGCCAGGTGTACGTGACCCGGCTGGACACCCTCACCGCGGTGCCCGACTCTCTCCTGTGGACGAAGTTCAGCCAAAGTTCCCCGGAAGATTTGCCCAAAGACAGCAAGGGCCGCTTCTTCTTCGACCGCGACGGCTTTTTGTTCCGATACATTCTGGACTACTTGCGGGACTCGGAGCTCTTTTTGCCGGAGTTCTTCAAGGAGAGGCGGCGGCTCCAGAAGGAGGCGGACTTCTTCCGACTGCCGGAGCTGTCCAAGCGCCTCGGCGAGGAAGACAGCTCCCTCGCGGAGGATAGCACGGAGCCGGAGGACGCGGAGCTCCTCAGCCCGGCCACGACCCCTTCCCCCTCGGACAGAACGCCGCGCTCGCCCGGGTCCACTTCCGGGTACATCACCGTGGGCTACCGGGGAAGCTACACCATCGGCAGAGACATCCAAGCGGACGCCAAATTCCGCCGGGTGGCCCGAATCACCGTGTGCGGCAAGATCGCCCTCACCAAGGAAGTCTTCGGGGACACTTTGAACGAGAGCCGAGACCCGGACCGACCCCCGGACAAGTACACGTCCAGGTACTACCTCAAGTACAACTTCCTGGAGCAGGCGTTCGACCAGCTGGCGCAAGCTGGCTTTCACATGGCGGCGTGTAGCTCCACCGGGACTTGTGCCAACAGCGACCCCGGGGATGACAAGATGTGGACCAGCTACACCGAGTATGTTTTCAGCCGGTAACTGCTCATGTGTAGACACAAAATTGTACCTTTAGGTTTAGACCCCCATGATAACTTATGTTTAGACACAAAATGGTAACTTAATGGTTAGACCCAACATGGAAGCGTATCATTTTTATAATGTTTGGACCCTAAGTGGTAACTCCTAGTGTTTGGAACCAAAATGGTAACTTTTTTGGACCCAAAATGGAAACTTTA
>NC_084732.1:93757251-93777251 GCF_033978785.1 Entelurus aequoreus
TCTTCACCATACCTGGTTGTCCAATTTAGGCATAATAATGTGTTAATTCCACGACTGTATATATCGGTATCGGTTGATATCGGTATCGGTAATTAAGAGTTGCACAATATCGGATATCGGCAAAAAAGCCATTATCGGACATCCCTATACAAAACCCAAAACCAGTGAAGTTGGCACGTTGTGTTATTCGTAAATAAAAACAGAATACAATAATTTGCAAATTATTTTCAACCTATATTAAATTAAATAGACTGCAAAGACAATATACTTAATGTTTGAACTGAGAAACTTAATTTTTTTTGCAAATAATCAAATTTAAATTTAATGGCAGCAACACGTTGCAAAAAAGTTGGCACAGGAGCATTTTTACCACTGTGTTACATGGCCTTTCCTTTTAACAACACTCAGTAAACATTTGGGAACTGAGGAGACCAATTTTAGAAGCTTTTCAGGTGGAATTCTTTCCCATTCTTGCTTGATGTACAGCTTAAGTTGTGGTATTTTAGGCTTCATAAAGTGCCACACATTTTCAATGGGAAACAGGTCTGGACTACAGGCAGGCCAGTCTAGTACCCGCACTCTTTTACTACGAAGCCACGCTGTTGTAACACGTGGCTTGGCATTGTCTTGCTGAAATAAGCAGGGGCGTCCATGATAATGTTGATTGGATGGCAAAATATGTTGCTCCAAAGCCTTTATGTACCTTTCAGCATTAATGGTGCCTTCACAGATGTGTAAGTTACCCATGCCTTGGGCACTAATACACCCCCAAACCTTCACTGATGCTGGCTTTTTGTCATGATCCGTGGTCCGGATCATGTTTTTGTTATTTTCTGTTAGCTTTGGACTCTTTTAGTTCCTGTTTGTGACATCTCTGAGTTTGGTTTGGTTACCATGGTTACTTATTATTTCCACCTGGCTCTGATTAGTGTTCGCCCGCTCACCTGCTTCGCGAGCACTAATCAGAGGCATTATTTAAACCTGCCTTTGCCGGTCAGTCATTCGATTCATGCCGTGTCCAAGTAAGTCGTGTTTATTTCATGCCACAGTTTCGTGTTTGTTCCAAGCCATAGTTTATGCTGTTTGTTTCATGCCACAGTTTTGTGTTTGTTTCACGCCATAGTTTATGCTGTTTGTTTCATGCCACAGTTTCGTGTTTGTTCCACGCCATAGTTTATGTTTGTTTACCTCATGCCCTGCCAAGATTTCTGGAGAAGATTAAAGGCCTACTGAAAGCCACTACTACCGACCACGCAGTCTGATAGTTTATATATCAATGATGAAATCTTAACATTGCAACACATGCCAATACGGCCGGGTTAACTTATAAAGTGCAATTTTAAATTTCCCGCTAAACTTCCGGTTCAAAACGCCTTTGGAGGATGACGTATGCGCGTGACGTCGCGAGGTCCACGGAAGTGTTTGGACCCTTTTGGACACAATACACAGAGCTCTGTTTTCTTCGACAAAATTCCACAGTATTCTGGACATCTGTGTTGGTGAATCTTTTGCAATTTGTTTAATGAACAATGGAGGCTGCAAAGAAGAACGTTGTAGGTGGGATCGGTGTATTCGGCTGGCTGTAGCAACACAACAAGGAGGACTTTGTTGGATAGCAGACGCGCTAGCGGCGAACTCACCTTGACTTCCTACGTCTCCGGGCCGCCGACCGCATCGTCGATCGCTGGAACGCAGGTGAGCACGGGTGTTGATGAGCAGAGGAGGGCTGGCTGGCGTAGGTGGAGCGCTAATGTTTTTATCATAGCTCTGACGAGGTCCCGTTGTTAAGTTAGCGTCGTTAGCAACAGCATTGCTAGGCTTCGACAGGCGTCGAATACACATTAACCGTGTATTTACATGTCCAGTGTTTGGTTCGGTGTCTCCTGATAGTAGTATTGTTGATCTTCTGTCTATCCTTCCAGTCAGGGATTTATTTATTTTGTTTCTATCTGCATTTAAGACAGATGCTATCGCGTTAGCTCATGCTAAAGAGCTTCGTCGATGTATTGTCGTGGAGATAAAAGTCACTGTTAATGTCCATTTCGCCTTCTCGACTCTCATTTTCAAGAGGATATAGTATCCGAGGTGGTTTAAAATACAAATCCGTGATCCACAATAGAAAAAGGAGAGAGTGTGGATTCCAATGAGCCAGTTTGTACCTAAGTTACGGTCAGAGCGAAAAAAGATATCTCTTGAACTGCATTCTAGTCCGTCACTCTAACGTTCCTCATCCACAAATCTTTCATCCTCGCTCAAATTAATGGGGTAATCGTCACTTTCTCGCCCCTAATATCTCTCGCTCCATTGTAAACAACGGGGAATTGTGAGCAGCACTACCGCTTGTGACGTCACGCTACTTCCGGTACGGGCAAGGTTTTTTTTATCAGCGAGCAAAAGTTGCGAACTTTATCGTCGATTTTCTCTACTAAATCCTTTCAGCAAAAATATGGCAATATCGCGAAATGATCAAGTATGACACATAGAATGGATCTGCTATTCCGGTTTAAATAAAAAAAAATCATTTCAGTAGGCCTTTAAAATCATCTCCTACCTCACGCTGTCGTCCGTTGTTGTCCGTTCTGCATTCCCGGGACAACGACCCCGCAGTGAGCCGCAAAACCCCCTCGTGACACTTTTAAACTTTGTGTCTATAATCGTCCGGATGGTTCTTTTCCTCTTTGTTCCGGAGGACACGACGTCCACAGTTTCCAAAAACAATTTGAAATGTGGACTCGTCAGACCACAGAACACTTTTCCACTTTGCATCAGTACATCTTTGATTAGCTTTATTGAAGGACAAAATTGTTCTTCGATTGCAAAAAGAAACATATGTTTTATGTACCGTAAGATTTTTTTGTTCAAATAAAGCCAACAATGAAATTTTTTTTGGTGCCCTTTATTTAGAAAAGTATCGAAAAGTATCATTTTGTTATCGCAACAACCCTAGTCAGGTCATTAAAATGTTTGTCATATAGAAGATATAAAACAAACAAAAAAATTTGTTCTAAGTTACCTCCACCAATGGAGGCAAAAACATTGTCACGGCGGGGTTGCAGCTTACTGCGAGGTTTGTTCCCCCGGGATGCAAACGGACTACTCCGGACAAAACATGATTTAATTATCCAAAATCATCCAACTTACTGGAGCATGCAATGCCTCAGACTGGAAGTCTCTCCAGAGAGTGGTGAGGACGGCGGAATAGATCATCAGGACTCCTCTTCCTCCTATCCAGGAGATCGCAAAAAGCCGCTGCCTGACCAGGGCTCAGAAAATCTGCAAAGACTCCTCCCACCCCCACCAAGGACTGTTTTCACTGCTGGACTCTAGAAAGAGGTTCCGCAGCCTCCGAAGCAGAACCTCCAGGTTCTGTAACAGCTTCTTCCCTACAGGCCGTAAGACTCTTGAACGCATCATAATTAAATGATCCCCTCAACTCCCCCCAAAATGGATTAACTCGCTGGAATAAAAAAGACAATATAACATATATCCATAAACGTGGACGCATGTGAAAAAGTGCAATATATTTATCTGAACAGTAATCTATTTATTTATTTATATATATTTATATATATATTTATTTTATATATATATATTATTTATATATATATATATATATATTTATTTATATATGCACCTTATTGCTTTTTTTAATCCTGCACTACCATGAGCTTATGTAACGAAATTTCGTTCTTATCTGTGCTGTAAAGTTCAAATTTGAATGACAATAAAAAGGAAGTCTAGTCTAGTCTAGTCTAGTCTAGTCTTACTAAACAAAGGCAAGCGTGCCTATCGCACGCGGATGCTAAGGCAAAAACTTAGGGCAGGAAACATGGAACTATAGACATGAAACATCACGAAACTGTGGCATGAAATTTAAACAAGACTTACGTAGACAAGGCTGTGTGAAGCATGAACTATGGACATGGAATACTCAGGGAACTGTGGCATGAAACTAACACAACTTACGTGGCGAGGCGTGAGGCAAACAAATGACGCCAGGCCGACTGACTGGCAAAGGCAGGCTTAAATAATGCCTCTGATTGGAGACAGGTGAGCGTCCCGAACACCAGAGGCAGGTGAAAACAATAAGTAACCATGCTAACAAACACAGGAGGTGCACAAACAGGAACTAAAGGAGTCCAAAATTAACACAACATAACAAAAACGGATCATGACAAAAATACACTGTGCCTTGGACTGGGCGATGATATGATCGTTAACGATGATCGTGATTAATTTCAGGTCGACCGTGGGTGATCAGCTGTGATCACACATTAACTCGATCAAACACAGCGCAAATCAATCAAAAGTCAATCACAGCTGGTATAAATGACAACAAAAAAATTGCCTGAATTTCGCCAGCTGCGTCTTTCGCTCAGCTGATGTGTAGCCGCTTTTGCAAAATGCATCTCCTCAATCTTCATGAGAGTCCAAGTGTGCTCCTCTCCTCCAAAATATTCATCAGCCGCAAAATTAAAGCCGTCGAAAGTATACTCGGAGTTAGGGATTGGAGTTGATAAGATTTTTCCAGTGTCCGATTCCACTTTTGATTCTGCTTAACGGTTCTCTTATCGAACCTTATTTTGAAAAATAGAGGGAAAAAAGGCGGATTAGCATCAATTTTGTAACATAGAAAAAAAAACTTTTCGAAAATAAATATAAGAAACATTCTTCTGTAGAATTTAACAACGGGGCCGGCGTAGCGCAGTTGGGAGAGTGGCCGTGCCAGCAATCTGAGGGTCCCTGGTTCGATCCCCAGCTTCTACCAAGACACTTCACCCTTGCTCCTGATGGTCGTGATTAGGGCCTTGCATGGCAGCTCCCGCCACCAGGGTGTGTGAATGGGTGAATGGTGAAATAGTGTCAAAGCGCTTTGAGTACCATGAAGGTACAAAAGCGCTATACAGGTATAACTAGACATGTCCGATAATGTCTTTTTGCAGATATCCGATATTGTCCAACTCTTTAATTACAGATACTGATATCAACCGATACCGATATATACAGTCGTGGAATTAACACATTATTATGCCTAATTTGGACAACCTGGTATGGTGAAGATAAGGTCCTTTTTTTAAAAAAAATAAATAAATAAAATAAGATAAATAAATCAAAAACATTTTCTTGAATAAAAAAGAAAGTAAAACAATATAAAAACAGTTACATAGAATTATGTAACTGTAATTACTATGTAATTAATTACATAGTAATTAATGAAAACGAGTAAAATTAACTGTTAAAGGTTAGTACTATTAGTGGAGCAGCAGCACGCACAATCATGTGTGCTTACGGACTGTATCCCTTGCAGACTGTATTGATATATATTGATATATAATGTAGGAACCAGAATATTAATAACAGAAAAGAACAACCCTTTTATGTGAATGAGTGTAAATGGGGGAGGGAGGTGTTTTGGGTTGGTGCACTAATTGTAAATGTATCTTGTGTTTTTTATGTTGATTTAATAAAAAAAATAATAATTAAAAAAAAAAAAAAAAAGGATACCGATAATTAAAAAAAACGATACCGATATTACATTTTAAAGCATTTATCGGCCGATATCGGCAGACCGATATTATCTGAGATCTCTAGGTATAACCCATTCAACAAATTCAATCATGTGCAATTTACACAAGAATGTAACACCTGATATTAACTTATTACTGTCAGGACTTGGTTCATGGCGTGGTTTGTTCTCCCAGAAGGCAAAGGAAAATTGGCGCGGGCAAGGCGTGAATTTAAATACATGATTTATTTTTTCACACTAATAAACTACAAAAAAAAGGAAGCAAACAAATGGCGCGCAAAAAGGCGGAAATACAAACTTGACTAAGCAACAAAAGACATGCACGTGGGCACAAAAACTATGAACAAAGAAACAACAACACTAACTGTGGTCTTAATAAACAAAACTTACTTGGCATGAGAAAAACATGAAAAAGAGCAGCATGGATCATCAGAGTGTGAATGTGTGATGTCGCCAGGCCGACTGCCTGGCAACAATGGCCTTAAATACTGGTGACACGATTAGTGAAAACTTGAGACAGGTGCGTGACATGAGGATGTGAAACAGGTGCGTGACAAGACAGGTGAAAACTAATGGGTGACCATGGAAACCAAACCAAACAAGGAAGTGCAACCAGGAACTAAAAAAAAGCCCAAAACCCAAGCAAAACAAAAACATGATTAACACAGACATGACAATTACATGCAAAGTGAGATATGGCAAGACTTCATTAGTTAATTTTGATGGTTATGGCTTACAGTTTGTGTAAACCTTGAATTGACAATCTTAGAAAATGTAACATTTAAAAAACTTTTAAAGTTAATTGCTGACATAAATGGACTTGTACACAATATTCTATCCATCCATCCATCCATTTTCTACCGTTTGTCCCCCTCGGGGTACATTTATTTTTGTGTCCTTTTAATTTGATTCCTCCATTTCCTTTATTCACACCGCTTCTCATCATCATTGTTTAATCCAAAACAATAGCGGCAACCAGAAGCAGCTCGAGTCCTGACATTTCAAAACCGCAACTCTCGCCTAAGGACGCCTCCGGACTCAACGATGTTGTTCCGGTGAGAAAGCCATACTTGTCGCATCAAGGTGCTTTTGGTTTTCCGGCGTTTATACAGTCGTGGTCAAAAGTTCACATACACTTGTAAAGAACATAATGTCATGGCTGTCTTGAGTTTCCAATCATTTCTACAACTCTTATTTTTGTATGATAGAGTGATTGGAGCACATACTTGTTGGTCACAAAAAACATTCATGAAGTTTGGTTCTTGTATGAATTTATTATGGGTCTACTGAAAATGTGACCACATCTGGAGTCAATTGTTGTTTCATCTGACATCACATGGACAAAGATAAGACCTTCTGGAGGAAAGTTCTGTGGTCAGATGAAACAAAAATTTAGCTGTTTGGCCACGATACCCAGCAATATGTTTGGAGGAGAAAAGGTGAGGCCTTTAATCCCAGGAACACCATCCCTACCGTCAAGCATGGTGGTGGTATTATAATGCTCAGGGCCTGTTTTGCTGCCAATGGAATTGGTGCTTTACAGAGAGTAAATGGGACAATGAAAAAGGAGGATTACCTCCAAATTCTTCAGGACAACCTAAAATCATCAGCTAGGAGGTTGGGTCTTAGGTAGGGATGTCCCGATCCAGGTTTTTGCACTTCCGATCCGATACCGATATTGTTTTTGCACTTCCGATCCGATACCGATACTGGCCGATACTGGCCTTATCCGAGCATGTATTAAAGTTTAAAGTTATTTAGCCTACTTAGTTGTCAGATTCATGTTGAAAAGGGTTTTAGTTCTCTTGATAACAACTAGCCAGCTGAATTGGGTGAGTTTGAATAATACACAACAATGGAGATGTTGACGTGCGGAGTTTCAAGCACACTTCATTTTCTAGCAGGGGACTTTTCAAATGATGCTACATATTAGCAGTAATGCTACTTTTTATAGCAACGCTTTTGCCCCACACTTGACAAATTACGGTTGTCTGTTCGACATATTCCCACTTGAAGCCAAACCACCGCCAGACGATGGACCCCCTGCTGTTTTTGGGGGGAATTAATTAATTCTTCCTTCATTATTACCGCTCACACGGCTGCGCTAGCATCACAGCTAACTTTAGCCATGCTGCTACCTCTCTGCTCCGCGAGGGCGTATACGTATGTGACGTATGACGTGACGGTATGTGACGTACACTACCGTTCAAAAGTTTGGGGTCACATTGAAATGTCCTTATTTTTGAAGGAAAAGCACTGTACTTTTCAATGGAGATAACTTTAAACTAGTCTTAACTTTAAAGAAATACACTCTATACATTGCTAATTTGGTAAATGACTATTCTAGCTACAAATGTCTGGTTTTTGGTGCAATATCTACATAGGTGTGTAGAGGCCCATTTCCAGCAACTATCACTCCAGTGTTCCAATGGTACAATGTGTTTGCTCATTGGCTCAGAAGGCTAATTGATGATTAGAAAACCCTTGTGCAATCATGTTCACACATCTGAAAACAGTTTAGCTCGTTACAGAAGCTACAAAACTGACCTGCCTTTGAGCAGATTGAGTTTCTGGAGCATCACATTTGTGGGGTCAATTAAACGCTCAAAATGGCCAGAAAAAGAGAACTTTCATCTGAAACTCGACAGTCTATTCTTGTTCTTAGAAATGAAGGTTATTCCACTAAATTGTTTGGGTGACCCCAAACTTTTGAACGGCGGTGTATGTAGAAGGTGTGCTTGTCTGTCTGTGAGGAGACACAGGAAAGAGCAAGGAGAGCCTGTAGTGTAATGCCCGCAGCTAAAAGCAACTGCGTGAGAACGTATACTCGAATATCACGATATAGTCATTTTCTATATCGCACAGAGACAGCTGACATTTTTACCGGTAACTTTTAATTCACATGGCCGTCTTAACGGTTAGGACACAGACCTGTGGATGTGTTGAAGGTGTGCTGGAAAATGCGGAATGGAAATTAGGGAGCAGCAGAAGAGTGGAATGTATTATTTAAATCAGTGCGTTGGAAAACACGGACCGGACGTTTTTTTTAAACTGGATCTGGATCGGCATTTTCCCATGCCTTGCCGATACGCATTTTTTGGCAAATATTGGCGGCCGATCCAAATATCGGATCGGGACATCCCTAGTTTTAGGCGCAGTTGGGTGTTCCAACAGGACAATGACCTCAAACACACGTCAAAAGGAATGGCTAAATCAGGCTAGAATTAAGGTCTTAGTTTAGTTTATTAGTTTAGTTTATTAAGGATCCCCATTAGTCTACACCGCAGTGGAGACTATTCTTCCTGGGGTCCAGGCAAAAACATCACACAATCACAAAACAAAAGATTAAAATGCAGTACAACATGATCAAATAATAAAATGTTGTAATACAAAAATAGCAACAACAAAGAACCAAAAAAATAATAATAACTTCGAGTTTACATAATATTGTTCATAACAAAGATAAAAAGAGCAATATAAAAATAGATATATATTTTTGCAAAAAATAAAATAAAACAAAGAACCAATGGCCTAAAATATATACATTAGTGTACCAAAGACAAACAATAAGTGACGAAAAAAGTTATTAGAATGGCCTTCCCAAAGTCCTGACTTAAACGTGTGGACAATGCTGAAGAAACAAGTCCATGTAAAAAAAAAAAACACATTTAGCTGAACTGCACCAATTTTGTCAAGAGGAGTGGTCAAAAATTCAACCAGAAGCTTGTGGATGGCCACCAAATGCGCCTTATTGCAGTGAAACTTGCCAAGGGACATGAATTACCATGAATTGATTAACGTGGACCCCGACTTAAACAAGTTGAAAAACGTATTCGGGTGTTACCATTTAGTGGTCAATTGTACGTAACGTGTACTGTACTGTGCAATCTACTAATAAAAGTTTCGATCAATCAGTCAATGTAAGCAAATATTAACATTGCTGTATGTATACTTTTGACCCAGCAGATTTGCTCACATTTTCAGTAGACCCATAATCATACTTGCCAACCTTGAGACCTCCAATATCGGGAGGTGGGGGGGTAGGGGGTGGTTTTTTTTTTGGGGGGGGGGGGCGTGGCTGGGGGCGTGGTTATTTACAGCTAGAATTCACCAACTCGAGTATTTCATATATATTTCATATATACATACAATATGTATGAAATACTTGACTTACAGTGAATTCTAGCTATATATATATATATATATATATATATATATATATATATATATATATATATATATATATATATATATATATATATATATATATATATATATATATACATTTATTTTATTTACATAGAAAAAAAAAAAAATACTTGAATTTCAGTGTTCCGGTGGCTATCCATTAGATGGCAGTATTGTCCTGTTTAACTTCTCCGTTCATTGGGCAGGCAAGCTGTTTATATTGTGGGAAAGCGGACGTGAGAACAGGCTGTCCCCACTGAGTCTCAGGTCCGCATTGAGCTGGAGGGGGCTTGGCCTCCAGCTACGGCTAAATACTCGGAGTTTGTCGGGAGAAAATCTCTGCCGGGAGGTTGTCGGGAGAGGCGCTGAATACCGGGATTCTCCCGCTAAAAACGGGAGGGTTGGCAAGTATGCCCATAATAAAAATTCATAAAAGAACCAAACTTCATGAATATCTTTTGTGACCAACAAGTATGCGCTCCAATCACTCTATCACAAAAAATAAGTTGTAGAAATGATTGGAAACTCAAGACAGCCATGACATTATGTTCTTTACAAGTGTATGTAAACTTTTGCCCACGACTGTACGTCCATTTTTAGCACAATAAATGTCACGCCGGTGTAGAACCTGCATCCATAAACTATTATTATGAGAGCAGAGAACGCAGATAAATACCACAAGGTTTCTGTAAAAGGCTTTTTGGGCTACGTCTACTCTAATTAGTTGTATCAGCGTTACTTAATGTGCCCCGAGAGTCGGAGGAAAAGTTTACCACAGCTGTTGGGTTGTTCCGGATAGTCGCTGGCCTGGTTTCTCAATTAGACGGAGCAGACAGAGTAGGGGGGCTCGCCGGCTAATTGCCTTCATTTGTTAGTTTCACTGCTAATTTAGCTTGCGTCTTGTCCTTTCTGGAAGTCCCCCAACCCTCTTTTTCATTTATAAAGCCCATGCATACTCTTGTAATGAAGGTTGGTAGATTAAAACACCCCGCATGGTTACAGTAGAAGTGCACTGGCTGTCATTTATTTGCAGGGCTTGAAAGAAGAGTCTCAGCAGGCCCCCGGTTGAAATTCAGGTGCACACCCAGCGGTGATGCATTAACTTCAGTTATTGCGGCGAGAGCCGGCGGTCATTAGCACTGCTCATATGTAGGACGAGCTCTAATGAGTCCTTTATTTGCTCGTTGCTCGCGCTTTCTCCCGCTTCATCTCGGTATCTTTTGCATTTATTTGGTGTCTCTTTGTGACACGGTCGCTTTAAAATGTGGTTAAACACCACGGAGGCCTGTCACAAGTGATTACTGAGGAGACGGGAGACGTTGCCCTACATTTATCCTCCCGTTTGCGTGGCCCCCCGCTGACAGTAGTTTGACATTCGCTTTTGTACCAAAGTTGCACCAGAGTCAAGTGGATCTTGACAGCCACTTCAGTGAGTAGGACGGTAACTCAAGGAGCATCCAAATATGTGCTACTTGAATTATATGGTAGTGTCGGGACTATTAGATGACGTTAATATAGTGGGAAAAAAAGTATTGGACCAAGAGTGTTATTGTGTTCCCCCACCACGCACCTACATAAGGATTTTAGTACCCATTGATGTTTTAGGTTAAAATAACGTTAGTTTTAGACTTTATGAAGTGTTTTAAAGGCCTACTGAAATTATTTTTTTAAATTTAAACGGGAATAGCAGATCCATTCTATGTGTCATACTTGATCATTTCGCGATATTGCCATATTTTTGCTGAAAGGATTTAGTAGAGAAAATCGACGATAAAGTTCGCAACTTTTGCTCGCTGATAAAAAAAAAGCCTTGCCTGTACCGGAAGTAGCGTGACGTCACAGGAGCTAGTATTCCTCACAATTCCCCGTTGTTTACAATGGAGCGAGAGAGATTCGGACCGAGAAAGTGACGATTACCCCATTAATTTGAGCGAGGATGAAAGATTCGTAGATGAGGAACGTTACAGTGAAGGACTTGAGAGGCAGTGATGGACGTATCTTTTTTCGCTCTGACCGTAACTTAGGTACAAGCTGGCTCATTGGATTCCACACTCTCCTTTTTCTATTGTGGATCACGGATTTGTATTTTAAACCACCTCGGATACTATATCCTCTTGAAAATGAGAGTCGAGAACGCGAAATGGACATTCAATGCCTTTTATCTCCACGACAATACATCGGCGAAATGCTTTAGCTATGAGCTAACGTGATAGCATCGTGCTTTAACTGCATATAGAAACAAAAAAAATAAACCCCTGACTGGAAGGATAGATAGAAAATCAACAATACTATTAAACCGTGGACATGTAATACACGGTTAATGCTTTCCAGGCTGGCGAAGGTTAACAATGCTGTGCTAACGACGCCATTGAAGCTAACTTAGCAACTTAGCAACCGGACCGCACAGAGCTATGCTAAAAACATTAGCTCTCCACCTACGCCAGCCAGCCCTCATCTGCTCATCAACACCCGTGCTCACTTGCGTTCCAGCGATCGGCAGAAGGACGAAGGACTTCACACGATGCGTTTGGCGGCCCGGAGACGTAGGAAGTCAAGGTGAGGTCGGGGGCTAGCGCGTCTGCTCTCCAACAAAGTCCTCCTGGTTGTGTTGCTGTAGTCCGCTGCTAATACACCGATCCCACCTACAACTGTCTTCTTTGCAGCCTTCATTGTTCATTAAACAAATTGCAAAAGATGTCCAGAATACTGTGGAATTATGAAAGGAAAACAGAGCTTTTTGTATAGGATTCTACGGGGTACCATAACTTCCGTTAAACTGACTTCGTCACGCGCATACGTCATCATACCGCGACGTTTCAGCCGGATATTTCCCGGGAAATTTAAAATTGCACTTTATAAGTTAACCCGGCCGTATTGGCATGTGTTGCAATGTTAAGATTTCATCATTGATATATAAACTATCAGACTGCGTGGTCGGTAGTAGTGGGTTTCAGTAGGCCTTTAAGTAGGGGTGTAACGGTACACAAAAATTTCGGTTCGGTACGTACCTCGGTTTAGAGGTCACGGTTCGGTTCATTTTCGGTACAGTAAGAAAACAACAACATATACATTTTTTGGTTATTTATTTACCAAAGTTGTAAACAATGGCTTTATCTTTTTAACATTGGGAACACTATAATAATTCTGCCCACGTTAATCCACATTAAACTGCCTCAAGTTGTTGCTCAGATTAAATAAAATGACAAAACTTTTCTTCTACATATACAAAGCGCAACATTAAACAGTTTCAAGTCAACTCATCGTGCTTAATTTATTACAGCATTTGGGAAGCCTGTAGTTGATTTATTATGTAAATGTTATATTTTTATCAACATGTGATAGCAGGGACCCTGCCATTCAAAACTAGGCTGCTACATTACTAATGATTAATGTAACTATAGCTGAAAAAATGGTACAATAGCAATAGGAGAGATTATTCATCCCTGAACACCATGGAGTTCATGTAGGCTTAATGATGCAGTTACATTATTATATCAACTATCAGAGACAGAAACTCTTCATTTAACATAATGTCCTTTTTTGCTGCTTCAACACAGCTCAATCAACCCAGAAAAAGGTCAAGTGAAATAACAGACAGACAGGGCTTTGCTGTCCGTAACACACACACACACACACACACACACCGCAAACTGAGCTAACTTTACGTTAAAAGCGAATTAGCCTTCACCTCAAGCCAGGACTGCGAGCGAGCTGAGCTGCCTTTTATATTTCTAGAAGGTCAACGGGCTCATAGTGATGTTACTAGTAGTTGACTGGGAGGTGTTTATTATAATTTCGGTGCTTATTTCGTTCTCAATATGCTGAGGAAATGGGTTCCAACATTACGGCTGTCATCATGGCAATGTGAAACATATGGAGACAGCCAAATCACATGATAAAAGAATTCCTCATTCGTGTTTGCATATTGTGGACTACGTGTACGAAGTTGTCTGGCAATCTAAAACGTTTGAAACAGTAGCCTATAGGCATACCATGGTAAAATGTCTCCTCTTTAGTTTTGGGCGTACATGAGGCTGCTAAGCTCTACTTATTTTCACCAGTATAACCATTGCTGGCGTTGGTTGTAGTCGGTTTTAGTCTTTGTTTTCTGACAGTACTGACAATAACCATATGATTGCCATTTGTTGTGATATTGTACGCAGGCATGACGTACTTCTTCTTGAAAATAGCCTAATTTCTGTGTAAAATGGAGTAGCCCAGTCGATCGAGCTGGATTCGGTTGCATATCTGGCGACCTCAGTCAGGGAGAGGGGAAGGAAACAGTACCATTTCTGGCCACATTATTACATATGGCTCCTTTAAAGCAGAGAAACAGCTCGTATCTCAAAATACTCGTAAAATGGCGTAATCGTAAGTTGATGTTCTTCTGTAAAACATTGAATATACTGTATATTTAACAGTGTCACTGGCCACAGGGGCTCCGGAACGTAACCCCCGCCATAATCGGGGGAAAGATTGAACCATAAGCCACAATCATTTTTTCTGGAATTGGCACCGTGGTTAGCACGGCTGCCTCACAGTCAGGAGATCTGTGTTTGAATCACTGTTGGAACAGCTCTGTGTGAGCTTTGCATGTTCTCTCTGTGCTTGTGTGGGTTTTATCTGGGCACTCCGGGTTCCTCCCACATCAGAAACTGGAATAAGATATAGAAATCCTAAAAACAGCACTATAGGGACGGTTTTAAGACATCTTTATTCATACACAGTTATTAAAGTGGCATCTCCATTTTCATGTCTGCGGATGTTCTCATGCATCCAGGTCGTTGTACTCTCAGGACAGTCAATCATGGACAGTCAATCATCACAACTGGACTGTTTGGTTTGTCTTAGAAGACCTTGGCCTCTCATCCAAGTAGGCTTCATCAGTTCATGATCATAGACTTAGATTGTTAAAATCTAGTCTAGTCTATTTGCAAATATTGTAATGTCACAAGCATGCAAATACTCAAAACTTAACGGTATTATTCTGTCTAAATGAAAGATTTTGCAGATTGTACATTGAAATTTACAGCATACCGGAATTGTTTTAGGGGTTTGTGTTAAAACATTAGCCTAGTTAACTTTTGGCTAACATGTTTTCTTGTATTTTTGTGGTTTCAGACATTGAGGGGTTATGTCTGTGTGCTTCATTGCAAAATGCATCAAAATGAACCACGCTGTGTGTTTACCCCCAAGAATCGAATCCATTCGAATCGTGTGGTGCACAAGGATTCACAGCCCTAACAGATACAGAACATTTAAGGCTCATTTTTAATAGCTCACTCGACGGATCATGTTGTAAAAGGCCATGTTGTGAGTTGTCCAGTGAAAGGTTGTACAAATACTTTCAAGTTAAAATCCTCATTTCCCGCTCACATGTCTCGGAAACACAGGTATTTTTGTGGATACTAGTATTGGTGACAGGGCGGTGGATTGCGTCTGTGTCTCACAGTGGGAAGGTCCTGGGTTCGATTCCCGGGCTCGGGGACTTTCTGTGTAGAGTTTCCATGTTCACCACCTGACTGTGTGGGTTCTCTCCGTGTCCTCCCACCTCCACTAAAACTGGACCTATTTTGCTTTACGGTAAATTCCTGGCAAACACAGGTGCCAGTATTTTACCGTAAATTCTATAGGTTTACAATAATATATATTGTTTTCATAGTACCGTATTTTCCGGACCAAGCATTAAAGGAGTCATATTATGATTTTTTTTTAAATGTAAAAGACTTCCTTGTGGTCTACATAACATGTAATGGTGGTTCTTTGGTCAAAATGTTGCATAGATTATGTTTTACAGATAATTTTCAAGCCGCTTTCTGACAGTCGCTTCCGGATGCACCGTTTTGTGGGCGGTCTTATTTACGTGGCTCGCCTTCGACAGCGTCTTCTCCTAACTAACTGTTTTAATGACATTCAGATTTTACTTAAATCAATGACGGAGCAGCATCTCCTCATCTGGAAACAATAACACCGGAAATGTGAACTCTCTAATAACTAAAGTTCCTTGGGTGAATAATTTAAAACTCACTATACCAGTATGTTTTAGCGCTATCATGGCGAGTTCACTGACAGATATAAGTAAGAACTTTACACTACTTTATATTAGAAATGGCAACAGCGGAGGATGAATGTCCCATAACAAGACGATAGAGAAAAAGAAGAAGCTTATCGACTACGGTGTTGTCACGGACTACAAAGGCGGACGCGCGCAATTTTTCAGGATTTATGGAGATCCCAAATACAGATCAGCAGGTACCAGAAGGTAAGAAAAGTTGCTTTTGTATAATATTGCGAAACAAAACGCCAGATAATATGTCTTACCTTATACACACACCATAATATTATTGAAGCACATCGGGCAGTGCGGCTACATAGCTTACCAAAGTCGTACTGAAACTTTTTGAGCTCTGTGTGTAATGTTCTATATTTTCAATGAAACATATAACATGTTGGTGTTGTTTACTTGCGTCATATTACCATCATAGTGCATCATAGTCTCTTATGTTTGACTGCCATCTACTGGTCATACTTATCATTACATCATGTACCAAATAAAATTGCTTCGAGGTCGGTAAGCAAAACCAGAATTATTCCTTACTTATTAGGTGCACCGGGTTATAAGGCGCACTGTCGAGTTTTGAGGAAAAAAAAGGATTTTAAGTGCGCCTTATAGTATATACGGTAATTTACTGTCAGAAAAATTGTATGTAAATTATCAAAACATTTTCCGTTCTCTGAGTTCCCAATGAACAGACAAGAGGCTGTCTTTGTTGCACCAAGCAAAGGCTTGGAAAATTCCATTGTGTACGATGGGAGGAGACGGGAGGGGGGTTATCTATTGTCATCGAAGACCTGCCCAGGCTGAAGCCAGGACCAGCCCAAGCCGAGGCATCTTTTTATTTTGTGTTATTGTGACCGAAAACAATGACTGTTTACATACTCCCCATTCCTTTGGAAGCAGATGTGGTTGTGTAAACAGGGAGTGTCCAAATAAAGGAGGAGCGTGGGTGACACTGTAAGAGGTTACAGGTCGACACGTTTCTCCTCAATTAAGCAACATTGAATTCTGCCTCTGTTTGATTCTTTGCTTCTTGTCTTGTTTAATAGATGTCATCAGTGTTTAAACCTGACATTTACCGTAAGCAAAAACAGGGATTCAACATTAACATAGCTTCATGTCTTGTATATCGTGACGGTATTTTTTACGGTGAACCTGTCAACCACAGCTGCTGGTATTTTATTGTAAATTGTGCAGACAAGTATTGGAGAAAAAAAAAGAAAAACAGTCCCCACTGCTGGGTTTAATGGGGTATGGTGCAGAGTCCCCGATGACTGCAATTGCTATTGACATTTTGATTAGTCCTATTAACGTGCTGATGTGGTGAACGGCCATCAGACTTCGCCGCACTCAATCGGCGATCCAGTTTTTCCTAACTCGTCACTGGACTCTGAACCTCCGCAGGGGGAAGGAAAAAAAAGAGCCGTGCAGTTTGCAAGTAGTTGCAGGAAGTTTAGGCGTGAACTTGCGGTGACTTCTGCTTTCTCCTCGTTTTTCATTTTGGAACACTGCTTCAAAGGGAGCTGTGATCAAAGCTGTCTGAGAGGCAGCGAGGGGAGCGAGCGAGCGCCGGGAGCCGGTGAGGGGGAGAGCGAGAGCGAGAGCAGGGAACACCCCAGCTCCCAAATATGAGCACAGCTTCTCTCCAACACGTCCATCTCTCCCTCCCATCTGCCTAAACAAAGGTATCAGCACTTATCAAACCCTGATAGCACGCTGCCAGACTGTTTTGACATCTCTATCGGGTGCCTTATTATTCTATTCCTTTCATTCAGCGTCAGCCACTGGAGGATTACTCAAAGATAGCCTGGTTATATCATGACCTAGATAAGGCAACATCATAGTGCTAATGCTATTTGTTCCACATCCTTTCATCACGCCATTGTATTCCAAAGGAGACCCTGAACTGCGGGGGAAGCTAATAGAGATGTCTTTTGGAACATGACTCGAATCCCACTAAAGATGCAAACAAGGACGCAGAACCCCGCAAGTGCGCAAAGTAATTACCCATTTTCACAGCCGAATGTTTTGCTATCACCGCGTCATGTTCCGCGGCTGGATTCTAAGATATCAGCCCGTACCATGCCTCCTCTTATCCTGTAGCCCGTGGAGCTTTTTCAAAAATGTATGAGAACGGGAAAAAAATGGGGGGGGGAATTGTATATTTTTGGTTTTAGTATGGTTTTTAAAAAGCCCACTGTTTAAAGTACATAGTCACACACACACTAGGAGTGGTGAAATTAACCTCTGCATTGGACCCATCCCCTTGTTCCACCCCCTGGGAGGTGAGGGGAGCAGTGAGCAGCAGGTGATTTAACCCCCAATTCCAACCCTTGATGCTGAGTGCCAAGCAGGGAGGTAATGGGTCCCATTTTTTATAGTCGTTTGGTATGACTCGGCCAGGGTTTGAACTCACGACCTACCGATCTCAGGGCGGACACTCTAACCCAGGGGTGTCAAACGTACGGCCCGAGGGCCGGATCAGGCCCGCGAACATGTGTTATCCGGCCCGCGGGATGAGTTTGCTAAGTATAAAAATGAACCTGAAATTTTTCAATGAAACAAACTGCTGTTCTAAATGTGTCCACTGGACGTCGGAATAGCAATTCTTTGTATCTTTGTAGATGATGCTACATATGTACAAAATAAACCACATTATGTAAGTACATCAGTCGACAAAAATGATCAAACTACATAAATAACATACTGTAATTTGATTTTGATATCATTTGTTTATCTTGATAGATTGAAAATGAACACCAATGAGTTGACTGATGAACATTATCACATCATTTCTTCAGGAAATATAAATAACGACAAATAAAGACAGAATGCTATTAACCGCAACATGTAAGTGTAAAAAAAAACTACAACATTATAATTTGTACATTTTCGCAATGTGCTTGTTCTATTTTTAAACAAAGAAAACAATCTGAAGTTGTCTTTATTTTTAAGTTATCGTGCTGTGATTTTACCAGTCCGGCCCACTAGGGAGTAGATTTCTCTCCATGTGGCCCCCGATCTAAAATGAGTTTGACACCTCTGCTCTAACCAAAAGGCCACTGAGTTTTTGTGTGTTAATAGGTTTGTGTTTATGCTTCACTAATGAGAGTATTTGGTGAGCGCCGTTTTGTACTACCGTATTTTCCAGCACACTTAAAATACTTTAATTTTCTCAAAAATCGTCAGTGCGCCTTATAACCTTGTATAGTAATAATTCTGGTTGTGCTTACCGACCTCGAAGCAATTTTATTTGGTGCACGGTGTAATGATAAGTGTGACCGCCAGATGGCAGTCACACATAAGTAACATGTGTAGACTGATTGATTGATTGATTGAGCCTTTTATTAGTAGGTTGCACAGTGAAGTACATATTCCGTACAATTGACCACTAAATGGTAACACCCGAATAAGTTTTTCAACTCGTTTAAGTCGGGGTCCACTTAAAGTGATTCATGATACAGATACACTACCGTTCAAAAGTTTGGGGTCACCCAAACAATTTTGTGGAATAGCCTTCATTTCTAAGAACAAGAATAGACTGTCGAGTTTCAGATGAAAGTTCTCTTTTTCTGGCCATTTTAAGCGTTTAATTGACCCCACAAATGTGATGCTCCAGAAACTCAATCTGCTCAAAGGAAGGTCAGTTTTGTAGCTTCTGTAACGAGCTAAACTGTTTTCAGATGTGTGAACATGATTGCACAAAGGTTTTCTAATCATCAATTAGCCTTCTGAGCCAATGAGCAAACACATTGTACCATTAGAACACTGGAGTGATAGTTGCTGGAAATGGGCCTCTATACACTTATGTAGATATTGCACCAAAAACCAGACATTTGCAGCTAGAATAGTCATTTACCACATTAGTAATGTATAGAGTGTATTTCTTTAAAGTTAAGACTAGTTTAAAGTTATCTTCATTGAAAAGTACAGTGCTTTTCCTTCAAAAATAAGGACATTTCAATGTGACCCCAAACTTTTGAACGGTAGTGTATATACTATCAGATATATACTATCATCATAATACAGTCATCACACAAGATAATCACATGCAATATGATGCCAGTAAACAACACCAAAACTTCAAAGGTTTCATTGAGAATATAGAACATTACACACGGCGCTGAAAAATCTGTCAACATTTTTAGTACGACTTTGGTAAGCTTAGAAGCCGCACCGCTTGATGGAGTGTCGGCGCATTACGGCTACGGTAGTCAGACGTACTGT
>NC_084732.1:93782251-93789751 GCF_033978785.1 Entelurus aequoreus
GGTATCGTTTTTTTTATTATCAGTATCGTTTTTTTAAATTGTTTTTATTTTTATTAAATCAACATAAAAAACACAAGATACACTTACAATTAGTGCACCAACCCAAAAAACCTCCCTCCCCCATTTACACTCATTCACACAAAAGGGTTGTTTCTTTCTGTTATTAATATTCTGGTTCCTACATTATATATCAATATATATCAATACAGTCCGCAAGGGATACACATGATTGTGCGTGCTGCGGGTCCACTAATAGTACTAACCTTTAACAGTTAATTTTACTCATTTTCATTAATTACTAGTTTCTATGTATCTGTTTTTATATTGTTTTACTTTCTTTTTTATTCAAGAAAATGTTTTTAATTTATTCATCTTTTTTTATAATTTTTTTTAAAAAGGACCTTATCTTCAACATACCTGGTTGTCCAAATTAGGCATAATAATGTGTTAATTCCACAACTGTATGTATCGGTATCGGTTGATATCGGTATCGGTAATTAAGAGTTGGACAATATCGGAATATCGGATATCTGCAAAAAGCCATTATCGGACATCCCTAGTTCTTACTTATATCCGTCAGTAAACTCGCTAAAATTGCTAAAACTAAAATGTAATATCGGGAATTATCGGTATCATTTTTTTTGTTTTGTTTTTTTGGTTTTTTTATTAGATCAACATAAAAAACACAAGATACACTTACAATTAGTGCACCAACCCAAAAAACGTCCCTCCCCCATTCACACTCATTCACACAAAAGGGTTGTTTCTTTCTGTTATTAATATTCTGGTTCCTACATTATATATCAATATATATCAATACAGTCTGCAAAGGATACAGTCCGTAAGCACACTTGATTGTGCGTGCTGCTGGTCCACTAATAGTACTAACCTTTAACAGTTAATTTTACTCATTTTCATTAATTACTAGTTTCTATGTAACTGTTTTTATATTGTTTTACTTTCTTTTTTATTCAAGAAAATGTTTTTAATTTATTTATCTTATTTTATTGGGGTGTATATATTTTAAGTATTTCTTGTATATATATATATATATATATATATATATATATATATATATATATATATATATATATATATATATATATATATATATATATATATATATATATATATATATAATCCGTTCATGAATGAGTATATCCGTTCGGCCACCGTGTTCAATGGAGAAGTCTGACCTACAAAATGTGCAGGCAGCATACCCCTTCCCCTTCGAGCTGTCCTGGATGAATTGAAATTATTTTTTCCAATCATTTTGGAACTTGCAAGCGTACTTCTTCTTACTCGTCGTCGCCATGTCTCTTCTTCGTTCTTCTGCTTCGTCTCTGTTATGTTTTTGGACATTACTACTTGCCGTAGTTTTGAAGCAATGCATGATGGGAATCCGGATGTTGTGTGTCAGTGTATTAACGTGCCGGCTGGAATAAACACACACTGAGAAATAGCTCCGTGCCTGCCTACTTTATGGGTTATAGATAAACCTATGGATAACGGAGACATATATAATAGTCTCCTTTTCAGGTGAGAGAGGACGCTAAAGGCAGTGCCTTTAAGGCACGCCCCCACTACTGTTGTCCAGGTGGAAATCGGGAGAATGGTTGCCCCGGGAGATTTTCAGGAGGGTCACTGAAATTCGGGAGTCTCCCGGGAAAATCGGGAGGGTTGGCAAGTATGCTTATGTATGAAAAAATATCGAACATAGACCCTTCACCGGCAGTGCGCCTTATAATCCGGTGCGCCCTATGGTAAGGAGAATACTAGGGATGTCCGATAATGGCTTTTTGCCGATATCCGATATTCCGATATTGTCCAACTCTTAATTAACGATACCGATATCAACCGATACCGCTATATATACAGTCGTGGAATTAACACATTATTATGCCTAATTTGGACAACCAGGTATGGTGAAGATAAGGTCCTTTTTAAAAAAATTAATAAAATAAAATAAGATAAATAAATAAAACACATTTTCTTGAATAAAAAAGAAAGTAAAACAATATAAAAACAGTTACATAGAAACTAGTAATTAATGAAAATGAGTAAAATTAACTGTTAAAGGTTAGTACTAGTAGTGGACCAGCAGCACGCACAATCATGTGTGCTTACGGACTGTATCCCTTGCAGACTGTATTGATATATATTGATATATAATGTGGGAACCAGAATATTAATAACAGAAAGAAACAACCCTTTTGTGTGAATGAGTGTGAATGAGTGTAAATGGGGGAGGGAGGTTTTTTGGGTTGGTGTACTAATTGTAAGTCTATCTTGTGTTTTTTATGTTGATTTAATAACAAAAAATAAATAAATGAAATTAAAAAAAACGATACCGATAATAAAAAAAACGATACCGATAATTTCCGATATTATATTTTAAAGCATTTATCGGTTATCGGACATCTCTAGAAAATACGGTATGTTGTGTAAACCTCACTTCCCAAGGCCTTAAGAGCTGTGCTGGACAACGAGTTGACAGCCCGTGGCTTTAATCTGAATGGTCAGCACTGCTGGATTTAACGCTCCACAAGTGGGGATTTGTGGACATGCTTTGAAGTCAGTCAGCCGTTTCTTGTAGTTGGTCAGCAGGGTTTCACTTACCCCATCTCGGTCTCATCCGACCTTGCACGTCGTCCCCAAGCCATCTTCTCATTCAGGTTTTGGTCAACTTTACAGGGGCCCGTACATGTGCCTTCTTCAGCATGGGGACCTTGTAGGCACTGCAGGATTTCAATCCATTACAGCAAATTGTTTTTTTCATTGTTTATCTCAGCCACTTTGGTCGCAGGACCCTGGAGACAAAGCTACTCCCGTGTAATTGCGGGCTGATCCCACACGTTCCTCAGAATCTTCCTTAACTCACAAGGTGAAATGCATGGAGCTTCCAAACAAGGGTGATTGACTGAATAGCTTCTTCTATTCATGAATTATCACGCCAATGGAGGGTTTTTTTCCTCACCTGAAAGGACAGGACTATTGTGTGTGCTTCACAGGCACGTAACAGGACAAAAGTTTTAAACGGGGGGTTTGGAGAGCCAATACTTATTTACCGTACTTATACCGTATGTTAAATGTAAACCAAAACAGTGTTAAAGTTCATAAAAGTTTTTGAATGGCAGCGGTTTTGACAAGTTGGAATTCACCAAATCTCACAGAAGTAGGCTTTTGTGTCAAACTAATTTTAGATCAGAGGCTGCGTGGAGGAAAAGTCTATTACAAGTGGGCAGGACTGGTAAAATCACGGCACGATAACTTAAAATTAAAGACAACTTCAGATTGTTTTCTTTTTTAAAATAGAACAAGCACATTCTGAAATTGTACAAAATCATAATGTTGTTTTTTTTACACTTACATGTTGCAGTTAATAGTATTCTATCTTTATTTTGTCGTTATTTATATTTTTTTGAATAAATTATGTGATAATGTTCATCAGTCACTTATCGGTGTTAATTTTCAATCTATCAAGATCAAAAAAATGTATATCAAAATCAAATTACAGTATGTTATTTATGTAGTTTGATCATTTTCCTCAACTGATGTACTAACATTGATTGATTGATTGAGACCTTTATTAGTAGGTTGCACAGTGAAGTACATATTCCGTACAATTGACCACTAAATGGTAACACCCGAATAAGTTTTTCAACTTGTTTAAGTCGGGGTCCACTTAAATTGATTCAGATACAGATATATACTATCATCATAATACAGTCATCACACAAGATAATCACATTGAATTATTTACATTATTTACAATCAGGGGTGTGGATATGGACAGCAAGTAGTGGACATAGAGAGAGAGAGGAGAGAGAGAGAGAGAGGAGAGAGAGAGAGAGAGAGAGAGAGAGAGAGAGAGAGAGAGAGAGAGAGATCAGAAGGCATAAGAAAAAGTATCTGCATTTGATTGTTTACATTTGATTATTAGCAATCCGGGGAGGGTGTTAGTTTAGGGTTGTAGCTGCCTGGAGGTGAACTTTTATTGCGGTTTTGAAGGAGGATAGAGATGCCCTTTCTTTTATACCTGTTGGGAGCGCATTCCCACATTGATGTGGCATAGAAAGAGAATGAGTTAAGACCTTTGTTAGTTCGGAATCTGGGTTTAACGTGTTAGTGGAGCTCCCCCTGGTGTTGTGGTTATGGCGGTCATTTACGTTAAGGAAGTAGTTTGACATGTACTTCGGTATCAGGGAGGTGTAGTGGATTTTATAGACTAGGCTCAGTGCAAGTTGTTTAACTCTGTCCTCCACCTTGAGCCAGCCCACTTTGGAGAAGTGGGTAGGGGTGAGGTGGGATCTGGGGTGGAGGTCTAGAAGTAACCTGACTAGCTTGTTCTGGGATGTTTGGAGTTTAGATTTGAGGGTTTTGGAGGTGCTACGGTACCAGGAGGTGCATGCGTAATCGAAAAAGGGTTGAACGAGAGTTCCCGCCAGAATCCTCATGGTGCTTTTGTTGACCAGAGAGGAGATTCTGTAGAGAAATCTCGTTCGTTGTGCTTTTCATCTACAATGATACAAATAATTGCTATTGCGACATCCAGTGGACACATTTCTTTTATAAAAAAATTTCAGGTAAATTTTTATACTTAGCAAACTCATCCCGCGGGGCGGATAAAACCTGTTCGCGGGCCTGATCCGGCCCTCGGACCGTACGTTTGACACCCCTGGTCTATTCCCATGTGGGCCGGGCTGGTAAAACGATGGCAAAATAACCTAAAAATAAACACAACTTCAGATTGTTTTCTTTGTTTTACTTTGGCCAAAAATAGAACAAGCACATTCTGAAATTGTACATATAACAACACTTTGTTAATTGAAAATTTTGAGGGAAAATTATTGGTTAAGATTCAAAAACACCATGAAGAACACAACTAACTTAGACTTTGTCTCAGTGTACAGTGTTTCCCATAAACTGCCTAGATACCTGTGGCGGTGGGGGCGTGGCTATGGGCGTGGTCACCATGACATCATCGAGTAATTTGCATAATTTACTACAATGATTTGATTTTCTCTAAAAAGGCTAAAAAAATGTATACTTACTAATTAATAATAACAGTTTTGTTTTAAACGTCCATCCATCCATCCATCCATCCATTTTACAATATAATTACAACACTTTATGTACATATTTATATACAGATTTGAACAATAAGTTATTCACTGAAATATATTTATTAATTGTGGTTCTTACAAAAAATATATCTTATAAAATATAAAAGCTAAAATGTCTCAAAGGTCTGCCCCTTTAATTAGTGCATACTAAATAATTTAACTTTAGCCTACTACTACAACCATATTATTTACCAGCAACATAAAGTGAAACAGAGGCAGAGGTGTCCTGCCACAGTCAGTAACAAATAAACAGAAAACAGTAGTGGTGGTAGATAGACACAGAGCTTCATCAAACATCTGATCCACTGAACAAAGAGCTCCAAAAATCTTGAACTTTAGACTGACATCAGTTTTACTCCCTACACTTAACCATGTGTTTCCTACTGCCTGCAGACTTTGCACCCTTTGTTATATACACATGTTGTGTTTCTAATACAAATACATTTAATAAAGTCAAATACAAATAAGGCAACAAGAGAAGTATCCGACACTTCTCTTTTGTAAAGTAAATCTGAACCGCCGATATGGGCATCTACATCAACTATATGATTTGCCTGAGAAGCTGGAGGGGACAAAAAAAATAAATAAATAAAATAATGTATTTATTTTTTATTTATTTTTATTTATTTTTTTATTTGTGGCGGACGTAATTCTTTCGTGGCGGGCCGCCACAAATAAATGAATGTGTGGGAAACACTGGTGTATTTACAAAGCCATTAAACTTTAAGCACTTCCTGTGTAGTATACTCATGTTGGCAGTTTACCATTTAAAACGTGTTTGGAAAAGCAATCGAGTGTTTCCTCAAACATCCGCAACTGCCACAACACATTCATTTATCATCATTCAAATATTTCAGGCCATGATACACGATGTATATCTCGATATTTTGCCTTCGTCTTTGAATGAACACTTGATGCATTTAATCACAGCAGTATGATGGTTATATGCGTATACATTAAAACATTCTTGTTCATACTGCATGAATATATGCTCATTTTAAACTTTCATGCAGAGAGGGAAATCACAACTAAGTCAATTTACCAAAAGTGTATTTATTAAACAGTTATCAAGCAGTGGCACAAACATTCATGTCATTTCAAAACAGAAAGTGCAAGATTGTCATAGACATTTTAAAACAAGCTATGAGTGCACTTTTGTGGATGATGTCACTAAGATGACATGTCAAAACAACACTAAATTAAAGTGCACTTTTTGTACAGAACGCCACTACAATATTTTAAAACAAATAAAGTGCACTTTTGTGCATGATGTCACACAAGATATTTCAATAAGTGTCAAATAAAAATGAGCTGCATAATAGGAAATCAAATAGTGTATGTCATTCACTATGTGGTAGGTTCCTGCGGACGTTATCTGCTTCTGTTGACTATTTTTTGTTGATCTGGAAATGGAAGACGCCAGGCTCAATTGGGTCAGTGCTGGTTGCTTCGGCATTTTGTTGGGTGTGGCACCGGCCGGAGATGTTGACATGCGGAGTTTCAAGCACTCCTTATTCTCTAGCGGGTGATTTTTCAAATGATGCTACAAATTAGTAGTGCTGCTACTTTTCGTAGCAACGCTTTTTGCCGCATACTTGACATATTACGGTTGTCTGTTCAACATCTTCCCGCTTGAAGCCAAACCACCGCCAGACGATGGACCCCCTGCTGTTTTTCTTGGAAATTAATTATTTTTCCTCCATTTGTTAACAGATTTGCAACTTCTCTCTCTCATATTACCACTTGCACCACCTGCCACTGCTAACGTTACCCATGCCGCTACCTCTCTGCTCGGCGAGGGCGTATGACGTTGCACGCGCGACAGTATGTGACGTATGTAACAAGGTGCGCTTGTTTTATCTCTCTGTGCGTAGGAGAGACAAGAAAGAGTGAGAAAAGCTTGTAGTGTAATGCCCGCAGCTAAAAGCAACTGCGTGAGAACGTATACTCGAACACTCACAAAATACTCATTTTCTACATCGCACAGAGACACACCCAGGATATATCGAGTATATTCGATATATCGCCCAGCCCTAATCTATCGTATTACCGATGCAATGCATGGGTGGATTTATTATTCGTGTAAGGCCACAGCTATCAATTACAGTCTGGAGCGCCACGGAACAGAGGGTCTGACAAGATATTCATATGGATATTAAAATTTCCCATTATAATTATAATATCTGCGTACATACTAGATCGGCAACAAACTCGGAGAATTTGCTGATAAAGTCGGAATATGACCGAGGGCGGCGATTGATAACAGCCAGATGGAGAGGTAGCGATGTAACAGACCTCGTAGTAAGCACCTCAAATCATTTATATTTATCGGGTTGATACTGTAGCTTGGGGTTTTAGCTAGCTATATATATAT
>NC_084732.1:93794751-93829751 GCF_033978785.1 Entelurus aequoreus
AAATCACTAATCCTCGCCTCCATGGCAACAAAAAAAGTAAGTTTCTTACAAGTATCATCCCTGCAGGACGAGGAATAGCTAAACATGCTTCACTACACACTGTAGCTCACCGGCGTCACAATGTAAACAAACGCCATGGGTGGATCTACACCTGACATCCACTGTAATGATACCAAGTACAGGAGCATATCTCGTTGATACTACTATGATTACATTGATATTTTTTTAGCATCACAAAATCTGTTTTGTTTAAAAAAAAAATGTATATTATGTTTATAAACTCCGGAAATACGTCCCTAGACACATGAGGACTTTGAATATGACCAATGTATGATCCTGTAACTACTTGGTATCGGATCGATACCCAAATTTGTGGTATCATCCAAAACTAATGTATAGTATCAAACAACAGAAGAATAAGTGATTATTACATTTTAACAGAAGTGTAGATAGAACATGTTAAAAGAGAAAGTAAGCAGATATTAACAGTAAATGAACATGTCGATTAATAATTCATTTTCTACCGCTTGTCCCTCATAATTTTGTCAAAATAATAGAATGAAAAATGACACAACATGTTACTGCATATGTCAGCAGCTAAATTAGGAGCCTTTGTTTGTTTACTTACTACTAAAAGACAAGTTGTGTTGTATGTTCACTAATTTATTTAAGGACAAAATTGCAATAAGAAACATATGTTTAATGCGCCCGAAGATTTTTGAAATTATTAACACATTAGCGTAAAATATCAAATAATATTATTTAGCTCATTCACGTAAGAGACTAGACCAGGGGTGGGCAATTAATTTTTACCGGGGGCCGCATGAGCAACCCGAGCACTGCTGGAGGGCCACACCGACAATATTTCAATTAAATTTTGCTCAAATTATTTTTGATATACCGTAAGATAGATAATAATAATATTTTCATTTAACCTAACTTATCTTTATACAAAAGCAGATGGCTTTTGATGGTTTTATTTTTAACACTTTCTTACACAACACTTCCTGATGTATATTACAATACAAAAATTTCAATTTCTGTCACTTCATCCTGCATCCTCTTTGTTGTGAACGTAGCACGCCTGTAAGGTGATTGGCGAAGAAGGAAGAAGCGTTGCTGTTGCGGAAATGAGGAGTGAGGATTGGTTTTCCTTTTGGAAAGAACGAGATAAGTTGAGCTGTGTTAGTATAGCATGCTCAATAAAAGTTTAAAAAGAGCGTCAGACTTGGTGTGCACTTCTTCTGGACGCTACAATTGATGTCACAAGTGGGATGAAATGCCTCCCAGTTCGCCTTGCCATCAAACCTGGGAGTCTTCATTGAGGGCGGAATTCCCCCCGTGGCAAGCAGCGTGGCTGCACCTGTAAACGCTCTCTCTCTCTCTCTCTCTCTCTCTCTCTCACTCTCTTTGCGGCGAGCTCCTCACGTGGCACGTACCTCCCGATGACGTAGCACACAAACAGTGCAGTATGCGCAAAGTTTTACTTCTGACACCAATTGTAGCGTCCAGAAGAAGTGCACACGAAGTCTGACGCTCTTTTGAAACTTTTATTGAGCAAGCTATACTAACACAGCTCAACATATCTCGTTCCTTCCACACGCACGTCTCCTCACTTCTCATTTACGCAACTCAAGAAGACAACATCTACTTCAGCAGGTCGTTACACTATATTCTTTAAAGACAGCAACGTGTGTACCACAAATAAGCACACAGCTTTACCTTTACTTGGCAATCCATGTCTTTTTTAAAACACGCCATTCGTCATCAACTTTTCTCTTTTTAGCGTCTCGGGGATAACCGGGCATCACTTGTCGCTGTGCGCCTTCCCTCACAGGACATACGCACATATAACACTTTTCAAAATAAAAGCAGCACAGTTGTATTGCACGCACGACAAAGATGGGTTTTTTTTTTATATTTTGTATTTGTGATTGCCGCTGCGCGCACGAGCATACGTCCGCACGGAAGTAATACAAATAACGCTTTTCAAAACAAAAGCAGCACCGTTGTATTGCACACTCGAAATAGATACTTTTTTAAATTTATTTTGTAATTTATAATTGGCCTCACGCGGGCCGGACAGGGACATACAAAGGGCCGGATGCGGCCCGCGGGCCGCAGAATGCCCAGGTCTGGACTAGACGTATAAGATTTCATGGGATTTAGCGATTAGGAGTGACAGATTGTTTGGTAAACGTATAGCATGTTCTATATGTTATAGTTATTTGAATGACTCTTACCATAATATGTTACGTTAACATACCAGGCACTCAGTTGGTTATTTATGCCTCATATAACGTACACTTATTCAGCCTGTTGTTCACTATTCTTTATTTATTTTAAATTGCCTTTCAAATGTTTATTCTTGGTGTTGGCTTTTATCAAATAAATTTCCCCCAAAAAATGCAACTTATACTCCAGTGCGACTTATATATGTTTTTTCCCTTCTTTATTATGCATTTTCGGCCGGTGCGACTTACACTCCGGAGCGACTTATACTCCGAAAAATACGGTATGTATATATATATATATATATATTTATATTTATATGTATATATATATATATATATATATATATATATATATATATATATATATATATATATATATATATATATATATATATATATATTTTTTAATTTTTTTTTTAATGTATACATATATATATATATATATATATATATATATATATATATATATATATATATATATATATATATATATATATATATATATATATATATATATACATACATACATATATATATATATATATATATATATATATATATATATATATATATATATATATATATATATATATATATATATATATATATATATATATATATATATACTTACATATATGTATACATATATATATATATATATATATATATATATATATATATACATACATACATATATATATATATATATATATATATATATATATATATATATATATATATATATATATATATATATATATATATATATACTTACATATATGTATATATAAAATATATATACATACATATATGTAAGTAGACGTCTTTCTGTTCAGAAAGTCATTTCTAGATGTTTTCTGTAATTGCTGAATTATAAACACTAAATCTTCGTTAAACCTCCTACATTAAATCTGATTGTCTAAGCGTCATTAACATTTTAATCGTTTTTTTGATTTTTTTGTGTCTTTTTTAAATCTATCACCATACAAACTAAACCATGTACTAATCACCATGTGCAAAATCCTTCAGAATTTGGACGCGGGCCGAGGTGCTGTTCATGTTTTACACGGTACAAAGTGTCTCACTGTCGACTGCAGCTCTGGAGAATGTGAGCCGCACACAGAGCCAGGAGTAATTGGAGTTACGTGTTTCGTGTACGTCTCCGAGAAACATTTTCGCACTGACCTCCTTATCGGCTTCTGCCTCTTTTTCAGCGTGTAAGCCTGGTTCCTTCAAACCAATCGCTGGGAACATGAAGTGCTCTCCGTGTCCTCCGCACAGCGCCAGCCATGACCAGGCCGCCACCATGTGTCACTGCGAGAAAGGATTCTTCAGGGCTAACAAGGACCCGTCCACCATGGCTTGCACAAGTATGTCCCAACTCATTTTATCATGAGTTAGCGTTTATCTATAATATGTATTACCGTATTTTCCGGACTATAACGCACTTAAAATTTCTTTTTTTTTCTCTCAAAACTCAACAGTGCGCCTTATAACCCGGTGTGCCTAATGTACGGAATAATTCTGGTTGTGCTTACCGACCTCGAAGCTATTTTATTTGGTACACGGTGACCAGTAGATGGCAATCACACATAAGAGATACGTGTGGACTGCAATATGATGGCAATATGACTCAAGTAGACAACACCAACATTTTAAATGTTCCATTGAAAATATAGAACATTACACACGGCGCTCAAAAATCTATCAAAATGTTTTAGTACGACTTTGGTAAGCCGCACCGCTTGATGGATTGTACTGTGCTTCAAATTACCAGTGTGTGTATAAGGTAAGACATATTATCTGGCAAAAGCAACTTTTCGTACCTTCTGGTACCTGCTGATCTGTATTTTGGATCTGCATAAATCCTGAAAAATTGCGCGCTTCCGCCTTTCTAGTTTGTGTCGACACCGTAGTCGATAAGCTTCTTCTTTTTCTCTATCTTCTTATTATGGGACATTCATCCTCCGCTGTTGCCATTTCTAATATAAAGTAGTGTATAGTTCTTACTTATATCTGTCAGTAAACTCGCCATGAAAGCACTAAAACATATCGGTGTAGTGAGTTTACATTATTCACCCAAGGAACTTTAGTTATTAGAGAGTTCCGCTCGGACGGTTTTTCACGGGACACGAGCTAAAAGTTTTGAGTAAGTCTCACGTCACAAATGAAACTGTCTGTGTGAGGTAAGAAGTCATGATTGAAAAAAAGGAATACAAACACCAAGGCTTGCAAAAAGTAAAGCAAATGGAGATCATAGCTTTCCCAAGTAGGTTCCACCAAGACTTGAACTTGGATCACTGGATTCAGAGTCCAGAGTGCTAACCATTACACCTGCAAACAATAAAGTAAAACAAAGGGATCCAACAGTACACAGGGTATGATTTGTTTTGATTTGATAGATTTTTATTGATCCATTGAGTGTGTGCCGTGAGAAAAAGAGAGGTTAAAGTTTAAAATTAAGTTGAAGGTCATACTTGAAAAGAAACACAACTGTGGACTAATGGAAGACCTCATGCCTGAGAAGGACAAGGGCTTGTCCGGGAATTGAACCCGGGACCTCTCGCACCCGAAGCGAGAATCATACGACTAGACCAACAAGCCCTGTTTTAGCAAGTCATGTTTCAGCAAAAAAATCTCATGAAATGTGACATTTTAACAGGGGCCACAATCTGAAACGTGGTTAGTATATTGCACTTTTACCACAAATGTAGATGTATGGCTATTTTTATGCATAAAAGAACTAAGGATAATAGCTTTTTTCAGGAATTGAACCCCAGACCATTGGGATTTTGCAAGTATCTCAATAAATGTGATATTTTAATCAGGGACACAATCTAAAACTGGACTTCCATATTGCACTTTTAACCCAAATTGTATTGACCAAAATGAACTAAGGCTTATGAGCTCAGTCCTAGAACAACATTATTTGATTTCATAGATTTTCACTGATTCCTTGAGTGTCTGTAGTCTGGAAAATTGAGGTAAAGTTTAACATTAAGACTCAAGTCACAAATGTAAAGACAACTGTGACATTTTGATTAACTACACTTTTCATGCATAAATGAACAAGAGCTTTTTTCAGGAATTGAACCCCAGACCATTGGGATTTTGCAAGAATCTCAATAAATGTGATATTTTAATAGGAGACACAATCTGAAACTGGGCTTCCATATTGCACTTTGAACCCAAATTGGATTCACTGCAATGTTTAAATACCAAAATGAACTAAGGTGTATTGTCTCAGTCCTAGAAGCAATTGTGGTGGTAGATTTAAGTACAACAGTATTTGATTTCATAGATTTTCATTGATTCCTTGAGTGTCTGTAGTCTGGAAAATTGAGGTAAAGTTTAACATTAAGTCTCACGTCACAAAAGTAAAGACAAGTGTGTGTATGAGGTCAAAAGTGATGAATAATCAAAGGACTTATAAACAAACAGGGGTCACAATCTGAAACTGGTTTACAACACTGCACTTTTAATACAAGTTTTTATTCATTGCCTTTGTCATGCTTGAAGTAACTCAGGGGATGCCAGACTAAACAAGTAGGTTCCACCAAGACTTGAACTTGGATCACTGGATTCAAAGTCCAGAGTGCTAAACATTACACCATGGAACCTACATAATGGTACATAAAACATATTGATCCTACAGTACACAGAACCGTATAATCAGGACTATAAGGGGCATTTAAAATCTTTTTTTTTTTCTCAAAACTCGACAGTGCACCTTATAACCCGGTGCACCTAATGTACGGAATAATTCTGGTTTTGCTTACCGACCACAAAGCAATTGTATTTGGTACATGGTGTAATGATAAGTGTGACTAGTAGATGACAGTCAAACATAAGAGATACATGTAGACTGCAATGTAATGGCAATATGACTCAAGTAAACAACACAAACAATTTAAATGTTCCATTGAAAATATAGAACATTACACACGGCGCTCAAAAATCTATCAAAATGTTTTAGTACGACTTTAGTAAGCTATGAAGCCGCACCGCTTGATGGATTGTACTGTGCTTCAACATATGAGTATTATTATGGTGTGTGTATAAGGTAAGACATATTATCTGGCATTTTGTTTAGCAATATTATGCAAAAGCAACTTTTCTTACCTTCTGGTACCTGCTGATCTGTATTTGGGATCTGCATAAATCCTGAAAAATTGCGCTAGCCCGCCTTTGTAGTACGTGCCGAGACCATAGTCGGAAGCTTCTTCTTTTTCTCTATCTTCTTGTAATGGGACATTCATCCTCCGCTGTTGCCATTTATAATATAAAGTAGTGTTAAGTTCTTACTTATATCTGTCAGTAAACTCGCCATGAATGCACTAAAACATACCGGTGTAGTGAGTTTACATTATTCACCCAAGGAACTTTAGTTATTAGAGAGTTCCGCTCGGACGATTTTTCACGGGACACATGAGCTAAAAGTTTCGAGTAAGTCTCACGTCACAAATGAAACTGTCTGTGTGAGGTAAGAAGTCAGGATTGACAAAAGGAATGCAAACACCAAGACTTGCAAAAAGTAAATCAAACAGAGATCATCACTTTCACGAATAGGTTCCACCAAGACTTGAACTTGGACCACTGGATTCAGAGTCCAGAGTGCTAACCATTACACCATGGAACCGGCAAATACCCAAGTAAAACAAAGGGATCCAACAGTACACAGGCTTTGATTTGATTTGATAGATGTTTATTGATCTGTTGAGTGTGTGCTGGGAGAAAAAGAGAGGTTAAAGTTTAAAATTAAGTCGTAAGTCATACAGGAAAAGACACACGACTGTGGACTAATGGAAAAACTCATACCTGAAAAAGAGAAGGGCTTGTCCGGGAATTGAACCCGGGACCTCTCGCACCCGAAGCGAGAATCATACGACTAGACCAACAAGCCCTGCAAAATCATTGTTCAGCAAAAAATCTCATGAAATTTAAGATTTTAACAGGGGACACAATCTGAAACTTGGTTATTACTATGTTGCACTTTTACCATAAATGTAGATGTTTGGCTATTTGTATGCATAAAAGAACTAAGTATTACAAACTCTGTCCTAAAACAGAGCTCGTAAATTGAAGTACCACTGTGTTTTGGATTTTATTGATATCCATAGATCCCTTGAGTGTGTGCAGTTTGTAAAATTGAGCTCAGAGTTTAAAATCACGCTATTATCTTTAGGGCTTGTCCGGGAATTGAACCCGGGACCTCTCACACCCGAAGCGAGAATCATACTACTAGACCAACAAGCCCTGAGTTTTCCTTTCCAATATTCTGAAAAAAAAAGAAAATTTTTGGGGGACACACTCTGGAACTACAATTTTATTAACACACATTTTGATTCACTACACTTTTTTTGCATAATTGAACAAGATTTTTTTCAGGAATTGATCCCCAGACCTTTGGGATTTTGCAAGACTCTCAATACATGTGATATTTTAACACTGGGCTTCCATATTGCATTTTTAACCCAAATTCGATTTACAATTTTTTTTAATATCAAAATGAACTAAGGCTTATGAGCTCAGTCCTAGAAGCAATTGCGGTGGTAGATTTAAGTACAACAGTATTTGATTTCATAGATTTTCATTGATTCCTTGAGTGTCTGTAGTCTGGAAAATTGAGGTAAAGTTTAACAATCAGTCTCAAGTCACAAATGTAAAGACAAGTGTGTGTATGAGGTCAAAAGTGATGACTAAACAAAGGACTTATAAACAAACAGGGGTCACAATCTGAAACTGGTCTACAACACTGCAATTTCAATACATGTTTTTTATCATTGCCTTTTTCATGCTTAAAGTAACTGGAGATCATAGCTTTCACAAGTAGGTTCCACCAAGACTTAGACTTGGATCACTGGATACAGAGTCCAGAATGCTAACCATTACACCATGGAAACTGCAAAAACCTTGGTAAAACAGAGGGATCCAACAGTACACAGGGTTTGATTTGGTTTGATAGATTTTTATTGATCCATTAAGTGTGTGCCGTGACAAAAAGAGAGGTTAAAGTTTAAAATTAAGTGGAAAGTCGTACAGGAAAAGACACACAACTGTGGACTAACTCATTCCAGAGAAAGACAAGGGCTTGTCCGGGAATTGAACCCCGGACTTCTCACACCCGAAGCGAGAATCATACGATTAGACCAACAAGGCTTGCAAGTTCGTGCTTCAGGAAGTCATATTTTAGCAAAAAATCTCATGAAATGTGACATTTTAACAGGGGACACAATCTGAAACTTGGTTAGTTTATTGTACTTTTACCACACATTTAGATGTATGGCTATTTTTATGCATAAAAGAACTAAGGATTACAAGCTCTGTCCTAGACCAACGAGCCCTGAATAGTGTTATCCAAAAATATGAAGCATTTTTATAGTTTTGCGGGACACACTCTGGAACTGCACTTTTATTAACACAAATTTTGATTCACTACACTTTTCATGCATAAATGAACAAGATCTTTTTCAGGAATTTAACCCCAGACCACTCGTTAAGTCTCCAGTCACAAAAGTAAAGACAAGTGTGTGTATGAGGTCAAAAGTGATGAATAAACAAAGGACTTATAAACAAACAGGAGTCACAATCTGAAACTAATACAAGTTTTTATTATTTGCCTTTTTCATGCATAAAGTAACTATACCAGACTAAACATTCCAACATTACAAGTCTGTTCTACCAAGACTCGAACTTGGATCACTGGATGTTAAGGACAGAGTGCTAACCGTTACACCATGATACCACAGTACACAGTACTTGACTGGACTTGATCGATTTTCGTTGATCCTTTGAGTGTGTGCCTTTAGGAAAATGGAGCTAAAAGTTTAAAATCAGGTCTGAAGTTAAAAAAAAAAGACTTACAACTGTGTGAGGTAAGAAGTCATGATTGAAAAAGGAATACAAACACCAAGGCTTGCAAAATGTAAAGCAAACAGAGATCACAGGTAGGTTCCACCAAGACTTGAACTTGGATCACTGGATTCAGAGTCCAGAGTGCTAACCATTACACCATGGAACCTGCAAAACTCTAAGTAAAACAAAGAGATCCAACAGTACACAGGCTTTGATTTGGTTTAATAGATTTTTATTGATCCATTGAGTGTGTGCCGTGAGAAAAAGAGCGGTTAAAGTTTAAAATTAAGTTGAAAGTCATACAGGAAAAGACACACGACTGTGGACTAACGGAAAAACTCATGCCTGAAAAAGAGAAGGGCTTGTCCGGGAATTGAACCCGGGACCTCTCGCACCCGAAGCGAGAATCATACGACTAGACCAACAAGCCCTGCAAAGTCACGTGTCAGCAAAACATCTCAAGAAATTTGAGATTTTAACAGGGGACACAATCTGAAACTTGGTTAGGATATTGCACTTTTACCACAAATTTAGATGTATGGCTATTTTTATGCATAAAAGAACTAAGGATTACAAACTCTGTCCTAAAACAGAGAGCTCGTAAATTAAGCTAGAATCATACTACTAGACTAACAAGCCCTGAATTGGGCTTTACAAAATTCTAAAAATTAACACAAATTTTGATTAACTGCACTTGTCATGCATATATAAACAAGAGCTGTTTAAGGAATTGAACCCCAGACCACTCGCCCCCTCCAGGCAATAATTGTACAACTAGACCAAGAATCTCAATAAATGTGACATTTTAATCGGGGACACAATCTGAAACTGGGCTTCCATATTGCACTTTTAACCCAAATTGGATTTACGGCAATTTTTTTTATTACCAAAAAGAAATAAGGCTTATGAGCTCAGTCCTAGAACCAATTCACCCAAGGAACTTTAGTTATTAGAGAGTTCCGCTCGGACGGTTTTTCATGGGACACATGAGCTAAAAGTTTCGAGTAAGTCTCACGTCACAAATGAAACTGTCTGTTTGAGGTAAGAAGTCATGATTGAAAAAAGGAATACAAACACCAAGGCTTGCAAAAAGTCAATCATATAGAAATCATAGCTTTCACAGGTAGGTTCCACCGAGACTTGAACTTGTATCACAGGATTCAGAGTCCAGAGTGCTAACCATTACACCATGGAACCTGTAAACTACTATTTGTTTTATAAGTCCTTTGCTTATTCATCACTTTTGACCTCATACACACATTTTGTTACACTTTTAATCCATATTTAAATGTACTTTAAGGGTTACGAGCTCAGGCCAGAAGCAACTTGTGGTGGTTAATGTATTTACCACTGTATTTGGTTTTATTTGATGGATCTTTATTGATCCCTTGAGTGTTTGCTGTTTGGAAAATTGAGCTAAAAGTTTCGAGCAATTCTCACGTCACAAATGAAACTGTCTGTGTGAGGTAAGAAGTCATGATTGAAAAAAAGAATACAAATACCAAGGCTTGCAACAACTAAATCAAACGGAGATCATAGCTTTCATAAGTAGGTTCCACCAAGACTTGAACTTGGATCACTAGATTCAGAGTCCAGAGTGCTAACCATTACACCATGGAACTGGCCAATTTCAAACTTAAAGTAACTGAGGGGATACCAGACTAAACACTCCAATATTACTAGTAGGTTCTACCAAGACTGGAACTTGGATCGCTGAATTCTAAGGACAGAGTGCTAACCGTTACACCATAATACTACAGTACACAGTACGTGATTGGACGAGATCGATTTTCTTTGATCCTTTGAGTGTGCGCCTTTAGAAAAATGGAGCTAAAAGTTTAAAATCAGGTCTGAAGTAAAAAAAAAAAAAATTACAAGACTTACAACTGTGTGAGGTAAGAAGTCATGATTGAAAAAAGGAATACAAACACCAAGGCTTGCAAAATGTAAATCAAACAGAGATCATAGCTTTCACAAGTAGGTTCCACCAAGACTTGAACTTGGATCACTGGATTCAGAGTCCAGAGTGCTAACCATTACACCACGGAACCTGAAAAAAACCCCGTAAAACAAAGGGATCCAACAGTACACAGGGTATGATTTAATATGATAGATTTTTATTGATCCCTTGAGTGTGTGCCGTGAGAAAAAGAGAGGTTAAAGTTTAAAATTAAGTCGTAAGTCATACAGGAAAAGACACACGACTGTAGTCTAACGGAAAAACGCATGCCTGAAAGAGAGAAGGACTTGTCCAGGAATTAAACCCGGGACCTCTCGCACCCAAAGCGAGAATCATACGACTAGACCAAAAAGCTCTGCAAAGTCATTGTTCAGCAAAAAACCTCATGAAATTTGAGATTTTAACAGGGGACACATTCTGAAACTTGGTTAGTATATTGCACTTTTACCATAAATTTAGATGTTTGGCTATTTTTATGCATAAAAGAACTAAGGATTATAAACGCTGTCCTAAAACAGAGAGTTCGTAAATTGAGGTACCACTGTATATTGGATTGTATTGATATCCATAGATCCCTTGAGTGTGTGCAGTTTGTAAAATTGAACTGAGAGTTTAAAATCATGCTATTATCTTAAGGGCTTGTCCGGGAATTGAACCCGGGACCTCTCACACCCAAAGCGAGAATCATACTACTAGACCAGGGGTCACCAACCTTTTTGAAACCAAGAGCTACTTCTTGGGTACTGATTAATGCGAAGGGCTACCAGTTTGATACACACTTAAATAAATTGCCAGAAGTAGCCAATTTGCTCAATTTACCTTTAACTCTGTTATTATTAATAATTAATGATATTTATCTTTGTGGAAACACTGATCATCTTAATGATTTCTCACAATAAATATATATAGAAACAGATAAATATCAATATGCAACACTTTATTTTTATATTTTCTCTAAGTGCACATTTTTCAAATTGAACATTTTCAAATGATCACTTCTAAGACAGTCTTGTGAAATCACAATATCCCATTTTAACTAGCTAGCCACTAACATTTTTTTAACAAAACATGAATTACTTTGCACCATGTTTGTACAAATAATAACTCATGTAAAATACAAAAGTAAACTCTCAAATTTTTAAATCATGTCACACTTTGAACTGGACACCAAATCTGTTATCTGTTTCTTTGTCAGTTAGTGGGAAGCCTGGCATTGCATGCTGTTAACTAGTGTGTTGTACTCTGGTGTGTAACTTGACACTGCAACTCTGAGTGAGTCTTGCAGATGTGCATCAGTGAGGCGTGTTCTGTGTTTGTTCTTGATGAAGTTCATGTCAGAAAAGGCTGATTCACAAAGATAAGATTTTTCCTCATTGTTTGCGGAACCTTCTTAATCTTTTGGACATATTTTCACAGCAATCTGGCCTTAAGCTTAATTATGATAAATGTAAAATGTTAAGGATCGGAAATCTAAAGGAAACGTCCTTTCGAATGGAATGCAAAGTGTTTTGTTTATAAATTATATGCAATCTGTTGTGTTCCTTAATTTTTTTCTGTGTACATGAATGAAGGTGTGTGTTGCTGAGTCCGACTTGGACATTATCTGGACTGGGCCTGGTTTAAAAAACCCTTTAAAAAAATCTAATTTCATTGACAACCTGGTCTGTTGAAGATAAGGCCCTTTTTTAAAAAAATAAAATAAAATAAGATAAATAAATAAAAAACATTTTCTTGGATAAAAAAGAAAGTAAAACAATATAAAAATAATTACATAAAAAATAGTAATTAATGAAAATGTTAGTGGACCAGCAGCCTATACAATCATGTGTGCTTCAGGGACTGTGTCCCTTGCAGATGTGTTGTCTATGTTGTGGGAACCAGAATATTGGTAGCAGAAAGAAATAACCCCTTTTGTGTGGATGAGTGTGCATGGGGGAGGTTGTTTGGGTTGATGCACTGATTGAAAGTGTATCTTGTGTTTTTTCTATGTAGATTTAATTTAAAAAAAAAAAAAAAAAAAAAAAAAAAATATTTTTTTTTAATTTTTTTTTTTTTTTTTTTTTTTTTTTTTTTAAGAACAGGCCCGCGGGCGACTCATCTGGTCCTTGCGGGCGACCTGGTGCCCGCGGGCACCGCGTTGGTGACCCCTGTACTAGACCAACAAGCCCTGAGTTTAACTTTCCAAAATTTTGAAAAAAAAAGATATTTTTTGGGGGACACACTCTGGAACTACACTTTTATTAACACACATTTTGATTCACTACACTTTTTTGCATAATTGAACAAGATTATGCAAAACAAGGGATCAGGAATTGATCCCCAGACCATTGGGATTTTGCAAGACTCTCAATAAATGTGATATTTTAACACTGGGCTTCCATATTGCATTTTTAACCCAAATTCGATTTACCACAATTTTTTAAATATCGAAATGAACTAAGGCTTATGAGCTCAGTCCTAGAACCAATTGTGGTGGTAGATTTAAGTACAACAGTATTTGATTTCGTAGCTTTTCATTGATTCCTTGAGTGTCTGTTGTCTGGAAAATTGAGGTAAAGTTGAACATTAAGTCTCAAGTCACAAAAGGAAGGCAAGTGTGTGTATGAGGTCAAAAGTGATCAATAAACAAAGGACTTATAAACAAACAGGGGTCACAATCTGAAACTGGCTTACAACACTGCACTTTTAATACAAGTTTTTATTAATTGCCTTTGTTATGCTTGAAGTAACTGGAGATCATTGCTTTCACAAGCAGGTTCCAGCAAGACTTGGACTTGGATCAATGGATTCAGAGTCCAGAATGCTAACCATTACACCATGGAAACTGCAAAAGTCCTGGTAAAACAGAGGGATCCAACAGTACACAGGGTTTGATTTAATATGATAGATTTGTATTGATCCATTGAGTGTGTGCCGTGAGAAAAAGAGAGGTTAAAGTTTAAAATTAAGTGGCAAGTCATACATGAAAAGAAACACGACTGTGGACTAATGGAAAAACTCATGCCTGAAAAAGAGAAGGGCTTGTCCGGGAATTGAACCCGGGACCTCTCGCACCCGAAGCGAGAATCATACGACTAGACCAACAAGCGCTGCAAAGTTATTTTCCAGCAAAAAATCTCATGAAATGTGACATTTTAACAGGGCACACAATGTGAAACTTGGTTAGTTCATTGCACTTTTACCACAAATGTAGATGTATGGGTATGTTTATGCATAAAAGAACTAAGGATTACAAGCTCCGGCCTAGACGAACAAGCCCTGAATAGTGCTTTCCAAAAATATGAAACATTTTTATAGTTTTGGGGGACACAATCTGGAACTGCACTTTTATTAACACAAGTTTTGATTCACTACACTTTTCATGCATAAATGAACAAGATCTTTTTCAGGAATTGAACCCCAGACCACTCGTCCCCCCCGAGGCAAAAATCATACAACTAGACCAAGAATCTCAATAAATGTGATATTTTAATCGGGGACACAATCTGAAACTGGGCTTCCATATTGCACTTTTAACCCAAATTGGATTTTAAATACCAAAATGAACTTATGAGCTCAGTCCTAGAACCAATTGTGGTGGTAGATTTAAGTACAACAGTACTTGATTTCATAGATTTTCATTGATTCCTTGAGTGTCTGTAGTCTGGAAAATTGAGGTAAAGTTTAACATTAAGTCTCAAGTCACAAATGTAAAGACAAGTGTGTGTATGAGGTCAAAAGTGATGAATAAACAAAGGACTTATAAACAAACAGGGGTCACAATCTGAAACTAATACAAGTTTTTATTCTTTGCCTTTTTCCTGCATAACGTAACATAGGGGGTGCTAGCCTAGACGCTCCAACATTACTAGTAGGTTCTACCAAGACTTGAACTTAGATCGCTGGATTCTAAGGACAGAGTGCTAACCGTTACACCATGATCCTACAGTACACAGTACTTTGATTGGACTTGAACGATTTTTGTTGATCCTTTGAGTGTGCGCCTTTAGGAAAATTTAGTTAAAAGTTTAAAATCAGGTCTGATGTTAAAAAAAAAGGACAAAACTTACAACTGTGTAAGTTAAGAAATCATGATTGAAAAAAGGAATACAAACACGAAGGCTTGCAAAAAGTAAAGCAAACAGAGATCATAGCTTTCACAAGTAGGTTCCACCAAGACTTGAACTTGGATCACTGGATTCAGAGTCCAGAGTGCTAACCATTACACCATGGAACCTGCAAAGGTCTAAGTACACAGGCTTTGATTTGGTTTGATAGATATTTATTGATCTGTTGAGTGTGTGCTGGGAGAAAAAGAGAGGTTAAAGTTTAAAATTAAGTGGCAAGTCATACAGGAAAAGACACACGACTGTGGACTAACGGAAAAACTCATGCCTGAAAAAGAGAAGGGCTTGTCCGGGAATTGAACCCGGGACCTCTCGCACCCGAAGCGAGAATCATACGACTAGACCAACAAGCCCTGCAAAGCCACGGTTCAGCAATAAATCTCATGAAATGTGACATTTTAACAGGGGACACAATGTGAAACTTGGTTAGTATATTGCACTTTTACCACACATTTAGATGTATGGCTATTTTTATGCATAAAAGAACTAAGGATTACAAACTCCGTCCTAAAACAGAGAGCTCGTAAATTGAGGTACCACTGTAGATTTGATTTTATTGATTTTCATTTATCCTTTTGAGTGTGTGCAGTTTAAAAAATTGAGCTAAGAGTTTAAAATTTAGGTTATTATCTTAAGAGCGCGTCCGGGAATTGAACCCGGGACCTGTCGCACCCAAAGTGAGAATCATACTACTAGACCAACGAGGCCTGAATTGTGTGCTTCAAAATTATGAAAAAATTTGATATTTTTTGGGGACACAATCTGGAACTGCACTTGTATTAACACAAGTTTTGAGTCACTACACTTTTCATGCATAAATGATCAATATATTTTTCAGGAATTGAACATTGAACCCCAGACCACTCGTCCAACCCCGAGGCAAAAATCATACAACTAGACCAAGAATCTCAATAAATGTGATATTTTAATCAGGGACACAATCTGACACTGGGCTTCCATATTGCACTTTTAACCCAAATTGGATTTTAAATACCAAAATGAACTTATTAGCTCAGTCCTAGAACCAGTTGTGGTGGTAGATTTAAGTACAACAGTACTTGATTTCATACATTTTCATTGATTCCTTGAGTGTCTGTAGTCTGGAAAATTGAGGTAAAGTTTAACATTAAGTCTCAAGTCACAAATGTAAAGACAAGTGTGTGTATGAGGTCAAAAGTGATGAATAAACAAAGGACTTATAAACAAACAGGGGTCACAATCTGAAACTAATACAAGTTTTTATTCTTTGCCTTTTTCCTGCATAACGTAACATAGGGGGTGCTAGCCTAGACGCTCCAACATTACTAGTAGGTTCTACCAAGACTTGAACTTGGATCGCTGGATTCTAAGGACAGAGTGCTAACCGTTACACCATGATCCCACAGTACACAGTACTTTGATTGGACTTGAGCGATTTTTGTTGATCCTTTGAGTGTGCGCCTTTAGGAAAATTGAGTTAAAAGTTTAAAATCAAGTCTGAAGTTTAAAAAAAATGACAAGACTTACAACTGTGTGAGATAAGAAGTCATGATTGAAAAAAGGAATACAAACACCAAGGCTTGCAAAAAGTAAAGCAAACAGAGATCATAGCTTTCACAAGTAGGTTCCACCAGGACTTGAACTTGGATCACTGGATTCAGAGTCCAGAGTGCTAACCACTACACCATGGAACCGGCAGAGGCCTGAGTAAAACAAAGGGATCCAACAGTACACAGGCTTTGATTTGGTTTGATAGATGTTTATTGATCTGTTGAGTGTGTGCTGGGACAAAAAGAGAGGTTAAAGTTTAAAATTAAGTGGAAAGTCATACAGGAAAAGACACACGACTGTGGACTAACGGAAAAAACTCATGCCTGAAAAAGAGAAGGGCTTGTCCGGGAATTGAACCCGGGACCTCTCGCACCCTAAGCGAGAATCATACGACTAGACCAACAAGCCCTGCAAAGTCACGGTTCAGCAATAAATCTCATGAAATGTGACATTTTAACAGGGGACACAATGTGAAACTTGGTTAGTATATTGCACTTTTACCACACATTTAGATGTATGGGTATTTTTATGCATAAAAGAACTAAGGATTACAAACTCTGTCCTAAAACAGAGAGCTCGTAAATTGAGGTACCACTGTAGATTTTATTTTATTGATTTTCATTGATCCTTTTGAGTGTGTGCAGTTTAGAAAATTGAGCTAAGAGTTTAAAATTTAGGTTATTATCTTAAGAGCGCGTCCGGGAATTGAACCCGGGACCTGTCGCACCCAAAGTGAGAATCATACTACTAGACCAACGAGGCCGGAATTGTGTGTTTCAAAATTATGAAAAAATGTCATATTTTTTGGGGACACAATCTGGAACTGCACTTGTATTAACACAAGTTTTGAGTCACTACACTTTTCATGCATAAATGAACAATATATTTTTCAGGAATTGAACCCCAGACCACTCGTTCAACCCCGAGGCAAAAATCATACAACTAGACCAAGAATCTCAATAAATGTGATATTTTAATCAGGGACACAATCTGAAACTGGGCTTCCATATTGCACTTTTAACCCAAATTGGATTTTAAATGCCAAAATGAACTTATGAGCTCAGTCCTAGAACCAATTGTGGTGGTAGATTTAAGTACAACAGTACTTGATTTCATAGATTTTCATTGATTTCTTGAGTGTCTGTAGTCTGGAAAATTGAGGTAAAGTTTAACATTAAGTCTCACGTCACAAATGTAAAGACAAGTGTGTGTATGAGGTCAAAAGTGATGAATAAACAAAGGACTTATAAACAAACAGGGGTCACAATCTGAAACTAATACAAGTTTTTATTCTTTGCCTTTTTCCTGCATAACGTAACATAGGGGGTGCTAGCCTAGACGCTCCAACATTACTAGTAGGTTCTACCAAGACTTGAACTTGGATCGCTGGATTCTAAGGACAGAGTGCTAACCGTTACACCATGATCCTACAGTACACAGTACTTTGATTGGACTTGAACGATTTTTGTTGATCCTTTGAGTGTGCGCCTTTAGGAAAATTGAGTTAAAAGTTTAAAATCAAGTCTGAAGTTAAAAAAAAATGACAAGACTTACAACTGTGTGAGATAAGAAGTCATGATTGAAAAAAGGAATACAAACGCCAAGGCTTGCAAAAAGTAAAGCAAACAGAGATCATAGCTTTCACAAGTAGGTTCCACCAAGACTTGAACTTGGATCACTGGATTCAGAGTGCTAACCATTACACCATGGAACCGGCAAAGGTCTGAGTAAAACAAAGAGATCCAACAGTACACAGGCTTTGATTTGGTTTGATAGATGTTTATTGATCTGTTGAGTGTGTGCTGGGACAAAAAGAGAGGTTAAAGTTTAAAATTAAGTGGAAAGTCATACAGGAAAAGACACACGACTGTGGACTAACGGAAAAACTCATGCCTGAAAAACAGAAGGGCTTGTCCGGGAATTGAACCCGGGACCTCTCGCACCCAAAGCGAGAATCATACTACTAGACCAACAAGCCCTGCAAAGTCACGGTTCAGCAATAAATCTCATGAAATGTGACATTTTAACAGGGGACACAATGTGAAACTTGGTTAGTATATTGCACTTTTACCACACATTTAGATGTATGGCTATTTTTATGCATAAAAGAACTAAGGATTACAAACTCTGTCCTAAAACAGAGAGCTCGTAAATTGAGGTACCACTGTAGATTTTATTTTATTGATTTTCATTGATCCTTTTGAGTGTGTGCAGTTTAAAAAATTGAGCTAAGAGTTTAAAATGTAGGTTATTATCTTAAGAGCGCGTCCGGGAATTGAACCCGGGACCTGTCGCACCCAAAGTGAGAATCATACTACTAGACCAACGAGGCCGGAATTGTGTGTTTCAAAATTATGAAAAAATGTCATATTTTTTGGGGACACAATCTGGAACTGCACTTGTCTTAACACAAGTTTTGAGTCACTACACTTTTCATGCATAAATGAACAATATATTTTTCAGGAATTGAACCCCAGACCACTCGTCCAACCCCGAGGCAAAAATCATACAACTAGACCAAGAATCTCAATAAATGTGATATTTTAATCAGGGACACAATCTGAAACTGGGCTTCCATATTGCACTTTTAACCCAAATTGGATTTTAAATACCAAAATGAACTTATTAGCTCAGTCCTAGAACCAATTGTGGTGGTAGATTTAAGTACAACAGTACTTGATTTCATACATTTTCATTGATTCCTTGAGTGTCTGTAGTCTGGAAAATTGAGGTAAAGTTTAACATTAAGTCTCAAGTCACAAATGTAAAGACAAGTGTGTGTATGATGTCAAAAGTGATGAATAAACAAAGGACTTATAAACAAACAGGGGTCACAATCTGAAACTAATACAAGTTTTTATTCTTTGCCTTTTTCCTGCATAACGTAACATAGGGGGTGCTAGCCTAGATGCTCCAACATTACTAGTAGGTTCTACCAAGACTTGAACTTGGATAGCTGGATTCTAAGGACAGAGTGCTAACCGTTACACCATGATCCTACAGTACACAGTACTTTGATTGGACTTGAACGATTTTTGTTGATCCTTTGAGTGTGAGCCTTTAGGAAAATTGAGTTAAAAGTTTAAAATCAAGTCTGAAGTTAAAAAAAAATGACAAGACTTACAACTGTGTGAGATAAGAAGTCATGATTGAAAAAAGGAATACAAACGCCAAGGCTTGCAAAAAGTAAAGCAAACAGAGATCATAGCTTTCACAAGTAGGTTCCACCAAGACTTGAACTTGGATCACTGGATTCAGAGTCCAGAGTGCTAACCATTACACCATGGAACCTGCAAAGGTCTAAGTAACGAAGGGATCCAACAGTACACAGGCTTTGATTTGGTTTGATAGATGTTTATTGATCTGTTGAGTGTGTGCTGGGACAAAAAGAGAGGTTAAAGTTTAAAATTAAGTAGAAAGTCATACAGGAAAAGACACACGACTGTGGACTAACGGAAAAACTCATGCCTGAGAAAGACAAGGGCTTGTCCGGGAATTGAACCCGGGACCTCTCGCACCCGAAGCGAGAATCATACGACTAGACCAACAAGCCATTGCGAGGTCATGTGTCAGCAAAAAATCTCATCAAATGTGACATTTTAACAGGAGACACGATCTGAAACTCGGTTAATTTATTACACTTTTACCACAAATTTAGATGTATGGCTATTTTTATGCATTAAAGAACTAAGGATTACAAGCTCTGTCCTAAAACAGACAGCTCATAAATTGAGGTACCACTGTATATTTGATTTTATTGGTTTTCATTGATCCATTCATTAGGTGCAGTTTGGAAAATTGAGCTAAGAGTTTAAAATCAAGTTAAGATGTTAAGGGCTTGTCCGGGTATGGAACCCAGAATCTCTCGCACCCAAAGCGAGAATCATAACAAACAAAACGAGCCCTTAGTTGTGATTTTGCAAGAATCTCAAAAAAATTGATATTTTAATAGGGGACACAATCTGAAACTGGGCTTCAATATTGCACTTTGAACCCAAATTGGATTTACTGCAATTTACTTCAAAAAGAGAGATATTATTTTGGGGGGCAATGTCCGCCGTACATACATTTGTATCTGTGTTAATAGAAACAAAAAAAGAATGCCATTGTTAGTTAATAATACTAACACACATATTCGGAAACGTGTTAGCATATTAGCTAACGCTAACGACGCTAACTTCATTACATTACGATAGCACGTACACATTTGCGTCACACGTCACACATGGGACGGTTGAGTAAGTGTGAATTGTTTTAGTTGTATTGTAAAACTGCTCGGAGAGATGAACGAAGAATCCTTTCGAGCAGAAATGCGACGGAACGGTTTTACTTCCGGTTCAAGGCGCTGAAACGGGATCTGCAAAAGATAGCGCCCTAGCACCAACAATAACACATCTTTTCTGTGTCTGTGCTTGGGTTTCACGATAACTATTGAACGCGAAACGTTATGGCCGTTAGCAGACTTAGACTTAGACAAACGTTATTGATCCACAAGGGAAATTGTTCCACACAGTAGCTCAGTTACAAAGGATGGAAAGGGTAAGGCTGGAAAGGATAATGCAGGTATAAAGTAGACTAAAACTGTACCATAGTAGCAATATCAAATATAACATATGTAATACTTACATATTATATATACAATATATAATATATACTGATATATTATTATATTATATTATATTTGTATATAACATATACAATATATAACAAATCCCAATTACTATGTACAATATTACTGTCATGATCCATGGTCCGGATCATGTTTTCTTATGTTCTGTTAGTTTTGGACTCCATAGTTCCTGTTTTTGTGCACCCGTGTTTGTTTTAGTTACCACGGTTACTTATTATTTCCACCTGTCTCTGATTAATGTTCGCCTGCTCACCTGCTTCCTGAGCACTAAGCAGAGGCATTATTTAAAGGCCTACTGAAAGCCACTACTACCGACCACGCAGTCTGATAGTTCATATATCAATGATGAAATCTTAACATTGCAACACATGCCAATACGGCCGGGTTAACTTATAAAGTGCAATTTTAAATTTCCCGCAAAACTTCCGGTTGAAAACGTCTATGTATGATGACGTATGCGCGTGACGTCAATCGTTGAAACGGAAGTATTCGGACACCATTGAATCCAATACAAAAAGCTCTGTTTTCATCGCAAAATTCCACAGTATTCTGGACATCTGTGTTGGTGAATCTTTTGCAATTTGTTTAATGAACAATGAAGACTGCAAAGAAGAAAGCTGTAGGTGGGATCGGTGTATTAGCGGCTGGCTGCAGCAACACAACCAGGAGGACTTTGACTTGGATAGCAGACGCCCTCTCCGACGCTAGCCGCCGAGCGCACGTATGATCGGGTGAAGTCCTTCGTCGCTCCGTCGATCGCTGGAACGCAGGTGAGCACGGGTGTTGATGAGCAGATGAGGGCTGGCTGGCGTAGGTGGAGCGCTAATGTTTTTAGCATAGCTCTGTGAGGTCCCGTTTCTAAGTTAGCTTCAATGGCGTCGTTAGCAACAGCATTGTTAAGCTTCGCCAGGTTGGAAAGCATTAACCGTGTAGTTACATGTCCATGGTTTAATAGGATTGTTGATTTTCTGTCTATCCTTCCAGTCAGGGGTTTATTTGTTTTGTTTCTATCTGCAGTTAAGCCCGATGCTATCACGTTAGCTCCATAGCTAAAGTGCTTCGCCGATGTATTGTCGTGGAGATAAAAGTCACTGTGAATGTCCATTTCGCGTTCTCGACTCTCATTTTCAAGAGGATATAGTATCCGAGGTGGTTTAAAATACAAATCCGTGATCAACAATAGAAAAAGGAGAGAGTGTGGAATCCAATAAGCCAGCTTGTACCTAAGTTACGGTCAGAGCGAAAAAAGATGCGTCCTGCACTGCACGCTAGTCCTTCACTCTCACATTCCTCATCCACGAATCTTTCATCCTGGCTCAAATTAATGGGGTAATCGTCGCTTTCTCGGTCCGAATCGCTCTCGCTGCTGGTGTAAACAATGGGGAAATGTGAGGAGCCTTTCAACCTGCGACGTCACGCTACTTCCGGTACAGGCAAGGCTTTTTTATCAGCGACCAAAAGTTGCGAACTTTATCGTCGATGTTCTCTACTAAATCCTTTCAGCAAAAATATGGCCATATCGCGAAATGATCAAGTATGACACATAGAATGGATCTGCTATCCCCGTTTAAATAAAAAAAAAACATTTCAGTAGGCCTTTAAGCCTGCCTTTGCCGGTCAGTCGGCCTGGCTATTTGCTTCATGCAACCTGCTACGTGAGTTGTTTGTTTCATGCCAAAGTGACGTGATTATTTCTTGTCCATAGTCCATGCTAAGTGTTAGCCTTAGCTTCGAGTGCGATCAGGCACGTTGTTCTGTAGGCTCGTTTTCTGTTTTTTGTACCTCTTTGAGTTTTGATGATTAAATCATGTTCCTACCTGCACGCCATGTCCGGAGTGGTCCGTCTGCATTTCGGGAGAACGAACCCCGCAGTAAGCTGCGAAAACCCCGTCATGACAATTACTGTATATCAAACAGCTGCAGTTGCATATATGCAGAGACAAATTCATAAGTTAGCTACACCGTTTTATAAGCCGCAGGATGCAAAGCGTAGGAAAAAAGTAGCGGATAATAGTCCGGAATTTACGGTAACTAAATAATAGCCATTCCACAGTGGGAGCACTATTTGATATGTAAATCTGCGCTAAATCTCAAAATGTGGAATTATGCAACTGGTAGCTTTTTCCGACATTTTGACATAGGTCTGCTCTTCCTTCTCCGTTTCACCGCAGGTTCTGACTCAGTCTTTCTCCCCTGCAGGGTGCTCCTGACTTTCAGGCTCTCCTTTAGCTTGAGTCTTTCAAGTTTTTTTCCCCATCCGAACTCTGATCAAAACTCCTTGTTCTTCCAAGTCAGAATCATGAAAATAACGGCTGCCAATTTCAGTCCTCTCGAAGTTAAAGTAGCAATGATTGTCACACACACACTAGGTGTGGCGAAATGTTGCTCTGCATTTGACCCATCACCCTTGATAACCCCCTGGTAGGTGAGGGGAGCAGTGGGCAGCAGCAGTGGCTGCGCCCGGGAATAATTTTTGGTGATTTACCCCCCAATTCCAACCCTTGATGCTGAGTGCCAAGCAGGGAGGTAATGGGTCCATTTTTATAGTCTTTGTATGACTCGGCCAGGGTTTGAACTCACAACCTACCGATCTTAGGGCGGACACTCTAACCACTAGGCCACTGAGTAGGTTTTATCCTTTAGACTGGAGTGGTCCAGACTTTCCTCCTATTGCCGTGATTTGGAAATGTGCGCAGGCCTACCCCTTCTTTAGTCGCTACAACCCGCAACAATTCCTACATATTTGATCATTCCTTCAAACTGTGCGCGAAAATAACCTGATTCGGGATGAAGATGCTACCAAAACACAAACTATGCTAGAGATGTCCGATAATATCGGACTGCCGATAAATCCTTTAAAATATAATATCGTAAATTATCGGTATCGGTTTCAAAAAAGTAACATTTATGACTGGTACACGGACGTAGGGAGAAGTACAGAGCATTTGCGTCTCCCAGTCATACTTGCCAACCCTCCGATTTTCCCGGGAGACTCCCGAATTTCAGTGCCCCTCCCAAAAATCTCCCGGGGCAACCATTCTCCCGGATCTCTCCCGATTTCCACCCACAACAATATTGGAGGCGTGCCTTAAAAGCACTGCCTTTGCATGCCGGCCCAATCACATAATATCTACGGCTTTTCACACACACACACAAGTGAATGCAAGGCATACTTGGTCAACAGCCATACAGGTCACACTGAGGGTGGCCGTATAAACAACTTTAACACCGTTACAAATATGCGCCAACACTGTGAACCCACACCAAACAAGAATGACAAACACATTTCGGGAGAACATACGCACCGTAACACGACATAAACACAACAGAACAAATACCCAGAACCCCTTGCAGCACTAAGTCTTCCGGACGCTACAATATACACCCCCCGCTACCACCAAATGCATCCAGCGGGGCATCACAACAAAATTAGACATAATAATGTGTTAATTCCACGATTGTATATATCGGTATCGGTCATACTTGCCAACCCTCCCGTTTTTAGCGGGAGTATCCCGGTATTCAGCGCCTCTCCCGACAACCTCCCGGCAGAGATTTTCTCCCGACAAACTCCCGGTATTCAGCCGGAGCTGGAGGCCATGCCCCCTCCAGCTCAATGCGGACCTGAGACTGAGTGGGGACAGCCTGTTCTCACGTCCGCTTTCCCAGAATATAAACAGCTTGCCTGCCCAAAGACGTCATAACACCTAGGGCTTTTATAGAGTGCACAACTGCGCACACAACAAGGAGACGAAGCAGAAGAACGAGGAAATTACAGACATGGCAGCCGAAATGATATACTCATCATGAACGGAGAAGTTAAACAGGACAATACTGCCATCTAATGGCTAGCCACCGGATCACTGAAATTCAAGTTTTTTTTTCTTTCTATGTAAATAAAATAAATAAATAAATAAATATATATATATATATATATATATATATATATATATATATATATATATATACATATATATATATATATATATATATATATATATATATATATATATATAGCTAGAATTCACTGAAAGTCAAGTATTTCATATATATATATATACATATATATATATATATATATATATATATATATATATACATATATATATATATATATATATATATATATATATATATATATGAAATACTCGAGTTGGTGAATTCTAGCTTTAAATAACCACGCCCCCCCCCCCCCCCCCCCCCCCGACCAAGGGCCCCCCCCCCCATTTTTGGACATTTCTAGTCTAGGTCTCAAGGTTGGCAAGTATGGATTCGGCAGGTGCTAAAGAAAAAGTGCAGGATTTGGTACATGAATATAAATGAATGTTTGGCAGCCATGTCTCAGACATGAATGCTTGTCGCTCGACATCAGCATCAATAATAAGTATGGCAGTGCCATGTTGGCATTTTTTTTCCCATAACTTGAGTTGATTTAATTTGGAAAACCTTGTAACATTGTTTAATGCATCCAGCGGGGCATCACAACAAAATGAGGCATAATAATGTGTTAGTTCCACGACTGTATATATCGGTATCGGTTGATATCGGTATCGGTAATTAAGAGTTGGACAATATCGGCAAAAAAGCCATTATCGGACATCTCTAAACTACGCAATATGAAATAAAGGTGGGCGTCCCAAAATGTGCTGAAACTCGTTAAAAAAAACAATCCTAAAATCTTGACAGTGTCTAATTTTACCCGTAGACAACATTTCTGGGTCCAGAATGATAAAAAAACAAAGTGCCAATGTTGCCCTTTAATGAAGTGTGTCCCTAGGATTAAGTGCGCGGTCAATGTAGGGCTTCATCCGAGCCTCTGCAGGAGGGAATGCGTTTTATACAAAATTTAAAAATATATCTGTCAAATTGGCCCTCGGCGTGTTGGAAGAAAACGCGGTCTTCTGACCACCACCCACTCACCCGCCTACGTCGTTCTTAAATACCTCCTTCAGTTCTGTACCCTTCGCCAAGTAAGAGACGTCATCACCGAGTAAGGCACTTCATCCAGAATCGCACACGTCTTTTAAAAATCCATAGTTTGTTGCGCTCAAAGGCCTTAGGAGTGCTTTGTATTTGGTGAGTGACTACATAACTGTGGAACTTAACGCCTTCCCACTGACATAAGAGCCTGCTGAGAACAGGGTTGAGTCCGAGAATTCGTACGCATTGCCGTTCATTTCTGTCATTGCACAATCGTCCCTCGCCACGTCCTACTTCCAACTTTATTGCAGATTTTTTTTAAAGCATATTCTATATAACGTTGGCCCAAATTAAGCTGTTTCAATCACAATTAAGTGTCAAGACTTGGTCTGTGGCGTGGTTTGTTCTCCCGTGGTGCAGAGGAATTGGACCAAACGTGGCGTGCAGGTGAGGACATGTTTAATATATTAACTCAAAAAAGGCTCAAAAGGGGATAAACAAAAGGCGCGCACAATGGCGGAAGTACAAAACTAGACCATGAAAACAAAACACTAGCACAAAGGCAAAAAACTATGAACAATAACAAAACTTGCTTGACATGACAAGAGGGGCAAAAGGAAGAGCAGTAAATGGGATGTCGCCAGGACGAACAACAGAAACAGAAAAGCTTATATAGTGACATGATCAGTGAAAACAGGTGCGTGACTCTAACCGTGAACAGGTGCGTGACATGACAATGTGAACCAGGTGAAACTAATGGTTGCTACGGTGACAAATAAAAAGTGCACAAAAAGTCCAAAACCAAATCCGAACATGACTAAAACAAAACATAATCACAGACATGACATTAAGCCTGCGAACAGCGTAGAATGGGCGAGCATGACGCTTCCCGAAAAATTTTCAGGAAAACCGTAGCATCTGTAATGTTGTAATTCTACACCACAATTGGGCGATAATGGAGCCGCGCGGTAGTCATGCAGTTGCATCCCATCCGACACTCCGACCCACCATCGAAAATTTCAGGAAGATCGAAGCATGTGGAAGGAAGTTATGGCTGTTATAGTTTTTCACCACAAGGGGGCGATAATGCCAGATTTTTTTAAAAGCATATTCTATATAATGTTGGCCCAAATTAAGCTGTTTCAATCACAATTAAGCCTGCGAACATCGTTTAATGGGCAAGCATGACGCTTCCCGAAAAATTTTCAGGAAAACCGTAGCATCTGTAATGTTGTAATTCTACACCACAATTGGGCGATAATGGAGCCGCGCGGTAGTCATGCAGTTGCATCCCATCCGACACTCTGACCCACCATCGAAAATTTCAGGAAGATCGAAGCATGTGGAAGGAAGTTATGGCTGTTATAGTTTTTCACCACAAGGGGGCGATAATGACAGATTTTTTTAAAAGCATATTCTATATAATGTTGGCCCAAATTAAGCTGTTTCAATCACAATTAAGCCTGCGAACATCGTTTAATGGGCAAGCATGACGCTTCCCGAAAAATGTTCAGGATAATCGTAGCATCTGTAATGTTTTAATTCTACACCACAAGGGGGCGATAATGGAGCCGCGCGGTAGGCATGCTGTTGCATCCCATCCGACACTCCGACCCACCATCGAAAATTTCAGGAAGATCGAAGCATGTGGAAGGAAGTTATGGCTGTTATAGTTTTTCACCACAAGGGGGCGATAATGACAGATTTTTTTAAAAGCATATTCTATATAATGTTGGCCCAAATTAAGCTGTTTCAATCACAATTAAGCCTGCGAACATCGTTTAATGGGCAAGCATGACGCTTCCCAAAAAATGTTCAGGATAATCGTAGCATCTGTAATGTTTTAATTCTACACCACAAGGGGGCGATAATGGAGCTGCGCGGTAGGCATGCTGTTGCATCCCATCCGACACTCCGACCCACCATCGAAAATTTCAGGAAGATCGAAGCATGTGGAAGGAAGTTATGGCTGTTATAGTTTTTCACCCCAAGTGGGCGATAATACCGCCACTGCAGGAATGTGGTTGCATTCCAGCATTCCACCCGACACTCCGACACACCATCGAAAAATTTCAGGAAGATCGGAGCATGTAGAAGGAAGAAGGAACACTGGCTCGCTAATATTTAGCTGGCAACTAGCGCGCTAATGGCTAGCAGATGACTGGTGCGTTATTTGCTAGCTGACAACAGCCACGCTACTCGCTAGCTGACACCTAACGCGCTCATTGCTAGCTGACGACTAGAGGGCTAATTACTAGCTTCCACCATGTGCCGCTAATAGCTGGCTGGGAACGTGTGCGGTAATCGCCAGCTGACAACAGGTGCTTTAATCGCTAGCTGACAACTTGCTCACTATTTGCTGCCTTACAACTAACGCGTTAATCGCTATCTGAAAACCGGCTCGCAAATATCTAGCTGGCAACTAGCCTGCTAATTGCTAGCAGACAACTACAAGGCTAATTACTAGCTACCAGCATGCGGCGCTAGTAGCTGGCTGGCAACTAAAGCGCTAATCGCTAGCCGACAACCGGTGCTTTAATCACTAACTGACAACTTGCTCACTAATTGCTACCTGACAACTAACGTGTTAATCGCTATCTGAAAACCGGCTCGCAAATATCTAGCTGGAAACTAGCCTTCTAATTGCTAGCTGACAACTAAAAGGCTAATTACTAGCTACCAGCATGTGGCGCTAGTAGCTGGCTGGCAACTAAAGCGCTAACCGCTAGCGTGCAACTGATGCGCTAATCGCTAGCTGACAACTGGTGCTTTAATCGCTAGCTGACAACTTGCGCACGAATTGCTACCTGACAACTAACGTGTTAATCGCTATCTGAAAACCGGCTCGCAAATATCTAGCTGGCAACTTGCCTGCTAATTGCTAGCTGACAACTAGAAGGCTAATTACTAGCTAACAGCATGTGGCGCTAGTTGCTGGCTGGCAACTAAAGCACTAACCGCTAGCGTGCAACTGATGCGCTAATCGCTAGCTGACAACTGGTGCTTTAATCGCTAGCTGACAACTTGCGCACTAATTGCTACCTGACAATAACGTGTTAATCGCTATCTGAAAACCGGCTCGCAAATATCTAGCTGGCAACTTGCCTGCTAATTGCTAGCTAACAACTAGAAGGCTAATTACTAGCTAACAGCATGTGGCGCTAGTTGCTGGCTGGCAACTAAAGCACTAACCGCTAGCGTGCAACTAATGCGCTAATCGCTAGCTGACAACTGGTGCTTTAATCGCTAGCTGACAACTTGCGCACGAATTGCTACCTGACAGCTAACGTGTTAATCGCTATCTGAAAACCGGCTCGCAAATATCTAGCTGGCAACTTGCCTGCTAATTGCTAGCTGACAACTAGAAGGCTAATTACTAGCTAACAGCATGTGGCGCTAGTTGCTGGCTGGCAACTAAAGCACTAACCGCTAGCGTGCAACTGATGCGCTAATCGCTAGCTGACAACTGGTGCTTTAATCGCTAGCTGACAACTTGCGCACTAATTGCTACCTGACAACTAACGTGTTAATCGCTATCTGAAAACCGGCTCGCAAATATCTAGCTGGCAACTTGCCTGCTAATTGCTAGCTGACAACTAAAAGGCTAATTACTAGCTAACAGCATGTGGCGCTAGTTGCTGGCTGGCAACTAAAGCACTAACCGCTAGCGTGCAACTGATGCGCTAATCGCTATCTGACAACTGGTGCTTTAATCGCTAGCTGACAACTTGCGCACGAATTGCTACATGACAACTAACGTGTTAATCGCTATCTGAAAACCGTCTCGCAAATATCTAGCTGGCAACTTGCCTGCTAATTGCTAGCTGACAACTAGAAGGCTAATTACTAGCTAACAGCATGTGGCGCTAGTTGCTGGCTGGCAACTAAAGCACTAACCGCTAGCGTGCAACTGATGCGCTAATCGCTAGCTGACAACTGGTGCTTTAATCGCTAGCTGACAACTTGCGCACGAATTGCTACCTGACAACTAACGTGTTAATCGCTATCTGAAAACCGGCTTGCAAATATCTAGCTGGCAACTTGCCTGCTAATTGCTAGCTGACAACTAGAAGGCTAATTACTAGCTAACAGCATGTGGCGCTAGTTGCTGGCTGGCAACTAAAGCACTAACCGCTAGCGTGCAACTGATGCGCTAATCGCTAGCTGACAACTGGTGCTTTAATCGCTAGCTGACAACTTGCGCACGAATTGCTACCTGACAACTAACGTGTTAATCGCTATCTGAAAACCGGCTCGCAAATATCTAGCTGGCAACTTGCCTGCTAATTGCTAGCTGACAGCTAGAAGGCTAATTACTAGCTAACAGCATGTGGCGCTAGTTGCTGGCTGGCAACTAAAGCACTAACCGCTAGCGTGCAACTGATGCGCTAATCGCTAGCTGACAACTGGTGCTTTAATCGCTAGCTGACAACTTGCGCACTAATTGCTACCTGACAATAACGTGTTAATCGCTATCTGAAAACCGGCTCGCAAATATCTAGCTGGCAACTTGCCTGCTAATTGCCAGCTGACAACTAGAAGGCTAATTACTAGCTAACAGCATGTGGCGCTAGTTGCTGGCTGGCAACTAAAGCACTAACCGCTAGCGTGCAACTGATGCGCTAATCGCTAGCTGACAACTGGTGCTTTAATCGCTAGCTGACAACTTGCGCACTAATTGCTACCTGACAACTAACGTGTTAATCGCTATCTGAAAACCGGCTCGCAAATATCTAGCTGGCAACTTGCCTGCTAATTGCTAGCTGACAACTAGAAGGCTAATTACTAGCTAACAGCATGTGGCGCTAGTTGCTGGCTGGCAACTAAAGCACTAACCGCTAGCGTGCAACTGATGCGCTAATCGCTAGCTGACAACTGGTGCTTTAATCGCTAGCTGACAACTTGCGCACGAATTGCTACCTGACAACTAACGTGTTAATCGCTATCTGAAAACCGGCTCGCAAATATCTAGCTGGCAACTTGCCTGCTAATTGCTAGCTGACAACTAGAAGGCTAATTACTAGCTACCAACATGTGGCGCTAGTTGCTGGCTGGCAACTAAAGCACTAACCTCTAGCGTGCAACTGATGCGCTAATTGCTAGCTGACAACTGGTGCTTTAATCGCTATCTGACAACTTGCGCACGAATTGCTACCTGACAACTAACGTGTTAATCACTATCTGAAAACCGGCTCGCAAATATCTAGCTGGCAACTTGCCTGCTAATTGCTAGCTGACAACTAGAAGGCTAATTACTAGCTAACAGCATGTGGCGCTAGTTGCTGGCTGGCAACTAAAGCACTAACCGCTAGCGTGCAACTGATGCGCTAATCGCTAGCTGACAACTGGTGCTTTAATCGCTAGCTGACAACTTGCGCACGAATTGCTACCTGACAACTAACGTGTTAATCGCTATCTGAAAACCGGCTAGCAAATATCTAGCTGGCAACTAGCCTGCTAATTGCTAGCTGACAACTAAAAGGCTAATTACTAGCTACCAACATGTGGCGCTAGTTGCTGGCTGGCAACTAAAGCACTAACTGCTAGTGTGCAACTGATGCGCTAATTGCTAGCTGACAACTGGTGCTTTAATCGCTATCGACAACTTGCGCACGAATTGCTACCTGACAACTAACGTGTTAATCGCTATCTGAAAACCGGCTCGCAAATATCTAGCTGGAAACTAGCCTTCTAATTGCTAGGTGACAACTAAAAGGCTAATTACTAGCTACCAGCATGTGGCGCTAGTAGCTGGCTGGCAACTAAAGCGCTAACCGCTAGCGTGCAACTGATGCGCTAATCGCTAGCTGACAACTGGTGCTTTAATCGCTAGCTGACAACTTGCGCACGAATTGCTACCTGACAACTAACGTGTTAATCGCTATCTGAAAACCGGCTCGCAAATATCTAGCTGGCAACTTGCCTGCTAATTGCTAGCTGACAACTAGAAGGCTAATTACTAGCTAACAGCATGTGGCGCTAGTTGCTGGCTGGCAACTAAAGCACTAACCGCTAGCGTGCAACTGATGCGCTAATCGCTAGCTGACAACTGGTGCTTTAATCGCTAGCTGACAACTTGCGCACGAATTGCTACCTGACAACTAACGTGTTAATCGCTATCTGAAAACCGGCTCGCAAATATCTAGCTGGCAACTTGCCTGCTAATTGCTAGCTGACAACTAGAAGGCTAATTACTAGCTAACAGCATGTGGCGCTAGTTGCTGGCTGGCAACTAAAGCACTAACCGCTAGCGTGCAACTGATGCGCTAATCGCTAGCTGACAACTTGCGCACTAATTGCTACCTGACAACTAACGTGTTAATCGCTAGCTGAAAACTAGCTTGCTGATATCTAGCTGACAACTAGCCTGCTAATTGCTAGCTGACAACTAGAAGGCTAATTACTAGCTACCAGCATGCGGCGCTAGTAGCTGGATGGCAACTAAAGCGCTAACCGCTAGCGTCCAACTGATGCGCTAATCGCTAGCCGACAACTGGTGCTTTAATCGCTAGCTGACACCTTGCTTAGTAATTGCTACCTGACAACTAACGCGTTAATCGCTAGCCGAAAACTGGCTCGCCGATATCTAGCTGGCAACTAGCGCGCAACTGCTACGCTACTCGCTATCCGACACCTAGCGTGCTAATTGCTAGCTGACAACTAGAGCGATAATCGTCAGCTGTCTTAAATGCTAACAGGAATACAATAAAATAAATCATTATTCCACAGGTTTGGTATGTTCTCGCTATAAAAATCCTGCTTTGTGTTCATACTGCGATACATCCATGCGTCAATTTTCTACCGCTTGTCCCGTTCGGGGTCGCGGGGGGTGCTGGAGCCTATCTCAGCTGCATAGGGGCGGAAGGCGGGGTACACCCTGGACAAGTCGCCAGCTCATCGCAGCACTTTGCCAATCAAGCTATCTAACGGGGGTTATTTCTCCTCCCTCCCCAGGGCCTCCGTCAGCCCCCAGGAACTTGGTGTCCCTGATCAACGACACCGCCCTCTTCCTGCAGTGGATGCCTCCCAGCGACACGGGGGGCCGGGGGGACGTGGTCTACAACGTCCTGTGCCAGCGCTGCGAGGGCGACGGCGTGGTGACGCACTGCGAGCCGTGCGAGGCCGACCTGAGGTTCATCCCGCGGCCGCTTGGTCTGACGGGCATCTCCGTGGCCGTGCTGGACTTTGCCACGCATGCCAACTACACCTTCCTGGTGGAGGCTGTGAACGGCGTGTCCGGGCTGGCGGTGGCTGCACGCGCGCTGATCAACGTCACCGTCAACACGCACCAAGCAGGTGAGTCAAACCTTCTTATTTTTGTCTTTTTTCTTCTTGTTGGATTGTAGCTGACATGTTTGACGTGAAGTCAATAAGTACATGAGTGGCATTTGATATGGAAAACACTTGTGCTTACTTATGCTTCCTAAATTGCAATTTAAACCAAAATGTTACAAATTACACAACAAGTCATTTTAACATTTTGCAACATTGGAACTCAGATCAAAGTAATTCTTCTATTTTGGGGGCAAAATTTAACCTCATAATTATTTCTATTTATTCAATAGTAAAATTGTTGTTAGTTTTTTTTTTCACCATATGATTATTTATTGAATAAGCAGGGTGTTATTTTTTTATTTAATTTATTTTCTTTTTTCCAAATTGTTTTATTTATGCCAAATACACCCTGCTTATTTTGTTTGTTTGTTTCCACTATATAATTATTTACATTTATTGAATAAGCAGGGTGTAAATTTTTATTTAATTTATTTTCTATTTCCCCCCCTTTTTTATTTATTAAACAAGCACCCTGCTTATTGTTTTTCACTTATAATTATTCATTATTATAAGCATAGTATTATTTTTTTATTTAATTTATTTTCCTTTTGCCCCCTTTTTTATTTATGAAACTAACACCCTGCTTTTTTTTTTCCCCTTTCCACTATATAGTTATTTACATTTATTGAATAAGCACGGTGTTGTTTTTATTTATTTATTTATTTATTTTTTTCTCCTCTTTTTTATAACAAAAAAAACACCCTGCTTATTCAATAAACGTAAATAATTAAATAGTGAAATTATGCCAAAAACACCCTGCTTATTTTGTTTGTTTGTTTCCACTATGTAATTATTAATGAATAAGCAGGGTGTTCATTTTTTATTTAATTTATTTTCTATTCCCCCCCCCCTTTTTTTATTTATTAAACAAACACCCTGCTTATTTTTTTCCACTTATAATTATTTACATTTATTGAATAAGCATAGTGTTATTTTTTATAAAATTTATTTTCATTTTTTCCCCCTTTTTTATTTATAAAACTAACACCCTGCTTATTGTTTTTTCTTTCCATTATATAATTTTTTACATTTGTTGAATAAGCAGGGTGTTTTTTTGTTGTTTTTTTCTCCTTTTTTATTTATGAAACTAACACCCTGCTTTTTTTTTTCTTATTATATAATTATTTACATTTATTGAATAAGCAGAGTGTTATTTTTTATCAAATTTATTTTCTTTTTCCACCCACTTTTTTTAAATTTATGAAACAAACACCTTGCTTATTATTATTATTTTTTTCACTATATAATTATTTACATTTATTGAATAAGAAGGGTGTTATTTTTTATTTTATTTATTTTCTTTTTTTTTCTGTCAACGCAGATATGCGTCAGCCTGCGACACATAGTCATTTTGATAGTAGGCTAATATAACTAATATAGACACTCACCTCATGTGTTGTCTTCATTATAACACTTATATAAGACTTTTA